>NW_027506866.1:3633207-3650707 GCF_052324685.1 Brachyhypopomus gauderio | reverse complement strand
AAAATAGGCACATTATAGGAAAAATGGAAATATATGAGGAAATATTAAGTTGTGCCAGCAGCTGATTTTATTATAGTTATTATTATTTAATTCTTATGTCTGAAATAATTTGGAATGTTTGGAAGATGATGTGCCCTAGAATTTGGGTTTAATTGATTTAAGTGGGTTATTTTCCCTTTATTGAAATATTTATGTATGCCTGAGCACAAACTGATGGACACCTTTCTTATCTACCATTTTTTCCAAATGAAGGCTGGTGTAATGTGAGGCTGGTGTAATGTGAGGCTGGTGTGAGGTGAAGGCTGGTGTAATGTGAGGCTGGTGTAATGTGAGGCTGGTGTGAGGTGAAGGCTGGTGTAATGTGAGGCTGGTGTAATGTGAGGCTGGTGTGAGGTGAAGGCTGGTGTAATGTGAGGCTGGTGTAATGTGAGGCTGGTGTAATGTGAAGGCTGGTGTAATGTGAAGGCTGGTGTGAGGTGAAGGCTGGTGTGAGGTGAAGGCTGGTGTAATGTGAGGCTGGTGTGAGGTGAAGGCTGGTGTAATGTGAGGCTGGTGTAATGTGAGGCTGGTGTGAGGTGAAGGCTGGTGTGAGGTGAAGGCTGGTGTGAGGTGAAGGCTGGTGTGAGGTGAAGGCTGGTGTAATGTGAGGCTGGTGTGAGGTGAAGGCTGGTGTAATGTGAGGCTGGTGTAATGTGAGGCTGGTGTAATGTGAGGCTGGTGTAATGTGAAGGCTGGTGTGATGTGAAGGCTGGTGTGAGGTGAAGGCTGGTGTGAGGTGAAGGCTGGTGTAATGTGAGGCTGGTGTGAGGTGAAGGCTGGTGTAATGTGAGGCTGGTGTGAGGTGATGGCTGGTGTAATGTGAGGCTGGTGTAATGTGAAGGCTGGTGTAATGTGAAGGCTGGTGTGAGGTGAAGGCTGGTGTGAGGTGAAGGCTGGTGTAATGTGAAGGCTGGTGTAATGTGAAGGCTGGTGTGAGGTGAAGGCTGGTGTAATGTGAAGGCTGGTGTGAGGTGAAGGCTGGGAAACCCCACATTGGTCAGAGCAACCAACACTGGCAGATTCTTTTCCAAAGTTAATACAGAGCAGACACTGCCTAAACTGTACAACGATGTTCTAAATGATATTTCACAAAAAATACTGGAAGCCACATTCTTCTCTCCACCACCAGTGTTTTGGTCGTTTTAGCACTAGGCCAGTAAAGTTAATCTTAAGTTTAAATGAGACCTAGCAGCAATATTCTATAATACTGGAGACCTTTTCAATGACTAAAGTAAACTGGCAATGGTATCCTGCTCTGAAAAAATGAGACATGATTCAATTTATTGAGAATCATTGAATCATGTTTTTTGGGGGGCAGGTTGCCAAGGCAAAGTTTACTTACAATGGTGAGATATCAGCAGACATTTGATAGATTTTTAGTGTATGAACAACAATAAAAGCACATTATCAAAATAGGCACATTATAGGAAAAATGGAAATATATGAGGAAATATTAAGTTGTGCCAGCAGCTGATTTTATTATAGTTATTATTATTTAATTCTTATGTCTGAAATAATTTGGAATGTTTGGAAGATGATGTGCCCTAGAATTTGGGTTTAATTGATTTAAGTGGGTTATTTTCCCTTTATTGAAATATTTATGTATGCCTGAGCACAAACTGATGGACACCTTTCTTATCCAAATGAAGGCTGGTGTAATGTGAGGCTGGTGTAATGTGAGGCTGGTGTGAGGTGAAGGCTGGTGTAATGTGAGGCTGGTGTAATGTGAGGCTGGTGTGAGGTGAAGGCTGGTGTAATGTGAGGCTGGTGTAATGTGAGGCTGGTGTGAGGTGAAGGCTGGTGTAATGTGAGGCTGGTGTAATGTGAGGCTGGTGTAATGTGAAGGCTGGTGTAATGTGAAGGCTGGTGTGAGGTGAAGGCTGGTGTGAGGTGAAGGCTGGTGTAATGTGAGGCTGGTGTGAGGTGAAGGCTGGTGTAATGTGAGGCTGGTGTAATGTGAGGCTGGTGTGAGGTGAAGGCTGGTGTGAGGTGAAGGCTGGTGTGAGGTGAAGGCTGGTGTGAGGTGAAGGCTGGTGTAATGTGAGGCTGGTGTGAGGTGAAGGCTGGTGTAATGTGAGGCTGGTGTAATGTGAGGCTGGTGTAATGTGAGGCTGGTGTAATGTGAAGGCTGGTGTGATGTGAAGGCTGGTGTGAGGTGAAGGCTGGTGTGAGGTGAAGGCTGGTGTAATGTGAGGCTGGTGTGAGGTGAAGGCTGGTGTAATGTGAGGCTGGTGTGAGGTGATGGCTGGTGTAATGTGAGGCTGGTGTAATGTGAAGGCTGGTGTAATGTGAAGGCTGGTGTGAGGTGAAGGCTGGTGTGAGGTGAAGGCTGGTGTAATGTGAAGGCTGGTGTAATGTGAAGGCTGGTGTGAGGTGAAGGCTGGTGTAATGTGAAGGCTGGTGTGAGGTGAAGGCTGGTGTAATGTGAAGGTTGGTGTAATGTGAAGGCTGGTGTAATGTGAAGGCTGGTGTAATGTGAAGGCTGGTGTAATGTGAAGGCTGGTGTAATGTGAAGGCTGGTGTGAGGTGAAGGCTGGTGTGAGGTGAAGGCTGGTGTGAGGTGAAGGCTGGTGTAATGTGAGGCTGGTGTGAGGTGATGGCTGGTGTAATGTGAGGCTGGTGTAATGTGAAGGCTGGTGTAATGTGAAGGCTGGTGTGAGGTGAAGGCTGGTGTGAGGTGAAGGCTGGTGTAATGTGAAGGCTGGTGTAATGTGAGGCTGGTGTGAGGTGAAGGCTGGTGTGAGGTGAAGGCTGGTGTGAGGTGAAGGCTGGTGTGAGGTGAAGGCTGGTGTGAGGTGAGGCTGGTGTGAGGTGAAGGCTGGTGTAATGTGAAGGCTGGTGTAATGTGAGGCTGGTGTAATGTGAAGGCTGGTGTAATGTGAAGGCTGGTGTGAGGTGAAGGCTGGTGTAATGTGAAGGCTGGTGTGAGGTGAAGGCTGGTGTAATGTGAGGCTGGTGTAATGTGAGGCTGGTGTGAGGTGAAGGCTGGTGTAATGTGAAGGCTGGTGTGAGGTGAAGGCTGGTGTAATGTGAGGCTGGTGTGAGGTGATGGCTGGTGTAATGTGAAGGCTGGTGTAATGTGAGGCTGGTGTGAGGTGAAGGCTGGTGTGAGGTGAAGGCTGTGGTGTGTGTAGTGTCACTCTGCTCACCGTGTCTCCTGTGCGGTAGGGCGTGGAGCCTTTACCACCTGCGATGCTGAAGCCCAGGCCCTTGTCATTGCGAAGCAGGCAGGTGGCCAGGCGCTGGCTGGGGCCCGCTGTGCCCTCGCCGGGCTCCAGGAGGAAGGGCAGGCCACCGGACCTCCTCTCCCGGGGGAAATAGTCGTCCTCAGGCCTGAGTGGCGTGGTGGTGATGGGGTTTTCTGGTTCCACCATGCGCTCACGCAGAACCGCCATGGTCACGGCCGTCCCTGAGCTGCGCAAGGCCTCGACGGCTGCGTGGTGCTCAGCGCCCTGGAGGTCTACGCCATTTACCTGGGGCAGAGGTTAGGGGATCAGATTTCAAGCACTCAGTATGGCTCAGTACCCAGTCATCTGCCTATGCAGATTGAACAGTGTTAGCTACAATACAATGTTAGCTAGGCTAGTGCCCCAGTTCCATTGAGAGAATATGGATAATTGACATTATTTAGAATGTATGCTTGTCTCTTCCTAGTTGGGAAGGTTGGGAGTAGCTAAGGGTAATGCTGACGCTGCTTCCTGCTGACGCTGCTGCGGAGCGAATTTTGATTGTCTCTCTAAAGTGTAATAATCTGTTTACGTGCTAATCTTTACCTTTTGCCTTCCAAGATAATTTTTTACAGGTAGTATTTCCACTATGAAGACGGGCAGTTGATTATTCTGGCCACTGACAAACTTTCTGCTTCTACAAATCAGCTAGCATAAGTTTGTGTAAATCGGCTAGACGCGGTAAGTGTTCTGATTTATTCATGGCTGGTGTTGGTCGGAGTGTGGCATGTTTAGTCTAGACCCTTTCACCACTGATAGTAATAGTGATAGTATCTGTGAGAGGTGCAAACTAGTTAATTCTCTCGTGGCGAAAGTGGAAAGCTTAGAGCGCCGCGTCCACTCATTATTGAGGGATAGAGAGCAGGAGTCAGTAGTAGGTGTGGACGCGCCAGGGAGAACTAGCGCCTCCGCGACTCCGGCGATAGAGCCCCCTCAGCGGGGCGAATGGGTGACGTCTCGGCGGCGTAGTCGGAGAGCGAGGGCTGCAGCTACCGCTAACGCCAGCGCTAGCCCACCAGAGCACCACTCCCCGGTTCACGTGTCCAACAGGTTTGCCCCGCTCAGTGCAACACCCGCTGAGGAGCCTGTCTCACAGACTCTGGTGAAAGGAGACTCTATAGTCCGACACGTGAAAGTAGCTGTACCTGTAGGGGCTCCAGCGGTTACAGTCAGCTGTTTACCGGGAGCCAGAGCGCCGGACATTAGTGGCAACCTTAGACTGTTAGCCCATAGGAGATTCTCTAGACTGTTAGCCCATAGGAGATCTCTAGATAGTTATTCATGTAGGGGCCAACGATATACGTCTGCCGCAGTCAGAGGTGACTAAGGCTAATGTTAAAGAGGTGGTTAAATTAGCCCAGACGATGTCCGATGCCGTAATCTGCTCTGGCCCCATCCCAATGCGGCGCGGCAATGAGCAATACAGCAGGCTCACGTTGCTAAACCGCTGGATGTCCAAGCGGTGCTCCGAAAATCAAGTGGGCTTTATTAATAATTGGAGGGTCCGCGCGGCGAAAATGATGTAATCGCGAGGCCTCGCGCGCTGTCGATTTGCGAGGTCGTGCACCTCTCGATTTTTGTAACTTCGCACGCGCCGCGCCTCAGCGCAGTGAACAAAGTCATGTTTGCAGGGTTCATACACCTTCACAAGGTGGAATTAAAGCACTTGTACGTCACTTTAAAGGTCCATTTCAATATTTCCCAGCACGTTAAACTTAATTAAGTTAAATATTTATACATATACTCGAAATAATTCACTTTTTAATCACATTATTTAATGGTTATTTATTTTCAAAATGCCCAATCTTAACGTCTTCACGTTCTCTCATGTTTCGTCCTGGAATTACAAGAGGCTCGTATTTGTTAACGTAATACAAGAGAACTGTTCAGTCAGACAGATATTTGTTGTGAAACGAAGTAGTTACAATTTCAAGCATTTTCAAGTACTTTAGCCTAAATTCCAGCACTTTTCAAACCTGAAACACAAAGCAACATTAAAATTCGTCAGGTAAATGTTTCTTCCCCTGTTTTTGAGGGGTGTTTCTTTATGCTACCACATATCGTTTTGGACAAAACTACAAAGAATGTGACGTGGTTAGTATAAACGCCTCCACCATTCGTAGATGTATATTTCTATCTATATAGATCTATATATATATATATATATCAAAATAAATAAATATATACACACACACTAATATATATATATTAGTGTGTGTGTATATATTTATTTATTTTGATGCCTGGTGTAGCGTCAGGTAAAAATGTTCTTTCGGTTTTGCAGGGGTTTTTTATTCTACAATGCCACCTATCTTTTTGGAGAACACTGCAGTGAAGCTCGCGCAAGTATAAACGCCTACACCGTTTGTGCAGGGTCGTGCGAGGTGGGCGGAGTCACGCGCTATGGTCACTCGCGAAAGTATAAACCAGGCTTTACTTCCAAGCTCCGCGTCCCCCCTGCAATAGCTCCGCGCCCCACCTAGGGGGCGCACCTCCCACTTTGGGAACCACTGCCATAGCCTGTTAGTTAGTCGGCAGTGTAGTACTAGGAGCTGCTGACTAACCAGAGTCACGACCAGGCCGTAGACTAACGGGCTAAACCTGTCTGCGAGCCGCTTAGAGGCGTCACCAAGATCCCATAGAATTGAGACTGTGTCTGTGCCCCGGGTTAAACTAAATCATAAGAAAATAGTCCGTCCTAAGTTTTTAACTAATATTCAGACTTCACATCTAATTATTACATATATGACCGATCTGAAAATTGGATTAATCAATATTCGATTGCTCAACTCAAAAGCAGTTTTTGTGAATGAACTTATAACTGACCAGAAAATTGATATTCTATGTCTAACTGAAACGTGGATTCAATCTGGTGATTATTTAACTCTAAACGAAGCCACTCCTGTGGGATATAGTTATATACATAGACCTAGATTGTCAGGCAGAGGAGGAGGAATATGTATAATCTATCGTGATTGTTTAGAAATTCATCAGAAATACCTAGATATCTCAAACTCATTTGAGATGCAGTCTATAAATGTAATTAGTTCGTCCATAAATAAAAGTACATTTTCCCTAACTAATGTATACAGACCACCAGGGCCTTACTCAGATTTCTTAAAAGATTTCACTGATTTTGCAGCAAATTTAGCAGTATGTAGTGACAAATTAATAATGGTAGGAGACTAACATACATTTTGTTGGCATTATACAAAACGTAGTAGGACCTACACATTATCGAAATCATACCCTAGATCTAATCTTAACGCTGGGTATCGACGTAGATAATATAAATATACTTCCGCAAACCGTAGCAATCTCTGATCAATATTTAGTCCAATTCGATCTTCACCTTAACATAAATACCCGCCCGTCTCCTCGGCAGTGTATAAAGCGCTCGATAAATTCATCAACAGCAACACAGTTTATTGAAACCCTCCCTGATTTAACTGCTTTAGCTCATTCGCCATCCGATCCAGGAGAGTTAGATAGTCTAACCATCTGCTTAGAGAATACCTGCAGATCAGCTCTAGATATAGTAGCTCCACTCAAATATAAAAAGGCTAAATCCCAAAAGCTCGCCCCGTGGTACACTGACCAAACTAGAGACTTAAAACAAATAGCAAGTAAATTAGAGCGTAAATGGCGATCTACTAAGTTGGAAGTATTCTACTGTGCCTGGAAGGATAGCATTATTGAGTACAAACGGGCACTCACTAAAGCACGCTCAACATACTTAGCCTCACTGATAGAGAAAAATAAAAACAATCCTAGATTTCATCTTAATACTATTTCTAAATGTCAGGGCTGGCTCGGATGCCGTGCCATCTACATCCACAAGGGGCACCCGAGCCAGTCCTAGACTCCAGTCTGTCAGGGCTGGCTCGGATGCCGTGCCATCTACATCCACAAGGGGCACCCGAGCCAGTCCTAGACTCCGGCAACGCAATCAGCAATGATCCGTCTCACCTGTTGCCATGGCTTCTTAAGGAAGCCAGTGGAGACGGATCATTGCTGATTCGTTGTGGTTATGCCGTTACGCTCTCAGCCTCTCTTGTCTTTCTCTGTTGCAGCGTTGGCCTCTGTAGGTGTCCCGTCACCTATCTCTCCTGTCTGTTTTCTCTGTCTTTTTCGAGTCCTCTCCTGCGTCGCTTACTGACCTTCCTCAAGTTTTCCCCAACCTGTTTATCTTCCTATCCTGTTGCTGTTTGTATGGGAAGGGTTTTTTGTTTGAGTAGCCTTTTTGCTATTAGTCAGCTACTTCCCCTGACGTTTTTGCCTTATTTCTTTTTACGCGTTGAGCAGTCCGCGATTATTCAGGCGCTCCTTTTAGTTCTGTTATTTTTTGTGGCACTTGGTTCCACCTTTCTCTCGCTCTCTCTAACGCGGTGTGTGCGTCCCTACCACCGACGTTACACTAAACTTACAAAAAATCAAGCAGGGGCAGAACCTCAGATTCCAGTAAACCTCACTAGTAATGTATTTATAGATTTCTTTGATAATAAAATAGAGAATATTAGACAAAATATAAAACCTTTTATTAGCAATACAACTGGTATGTCATAGGAATCACATATTTGAAAAGTTCCAATCTGGCTTTAGGCCCCATCACAGTACTGAAACAGCATTAGTTAAAGTAACAAATGATCTCCTCCTTGCTTCTGATCAAGGCTATGTATCACTGTTAGTGCTTCTCGATCTTAGTGCAGCTTTTGACACAATTGATCATAGGATCTTGCTAAAGCGGTTAGAATGCTGGGTTGGAGTCTCAGGCACAGCCCTTTTATGGTTTTACTCTTACTTGACAAATCGCCATCAGTTTGTAGAGCTCAATAATATTCCATCCAAACGTACAATAGTTAAATATGGGGTCCCGCAAGGCTCCATCTTAGGACCACTATTATTTACATTATATATGCTACCATTGGGCACAGTTATAAACAAACATGGTGTCAATTTACACATCAGCCAAACCTGATGACAAACTCAGTTTAAGAAAAATTGAGGCCTGTGTAAGAGATATTAAATGCTGGATGTCTCTAAACTTCCTCCAACTTAATGAGGACAAAACAGAAGTTCTCCTCCTGGGCCCTAAGGCCTCAAAACAGAAAATTCCAGATCTAATGCTTAATCTCGCAGACTATCCCATTACACCTGGCACAGTAGCCAAAAACCTAGGCGTCATACTCGACTCCGACCTATCATTTGATAAATACATAGATAATACTACTAGGATAGCTTTTCTACATCTCCACAACATTGCCAAATTAAGAAATGCATTATCACAGGATAATGCAGAAAAATTGGTGCACGCCTTTGTTAGCTCTAGATTAGACTACTGCAATGCACTACTGTCAGGGTGTTCAAATAGGAATCTAAACAAACTTCAAATAGTTCAAAATGCCGCAGCCAGAGTTCTGACCAGAACTAGAAAATTTCAGCATATTAGACCAGTCCGATCAGCCCTGCATTGGCTCCCAGTTAAACTCCGTATTGATTTTAAAATTCTATTATTAACATATAAAGCACTGCACGGGCTTGCTCCTGAATACCTTCAGGAACTTATTTCCTACTATGAACCCCCACGTCAACTAAGATCACAGGGTGCTGGTATTTTATTAGTTCCACAAATTAATAAGGTAACAGCAGGGGGAAGAGCCTTTTCTTATAAGGCCCCCCAGCTTTGGAACAACCTTCCAAAATGCGTACGGGACTCTGACACAGTCACAATCTTTAAGTCTAGGTTGAAAACCCACCTATTTGGTTTAGCGTTTGATAATTAACACCCCCCCCCCCCCTCAGATAAAGGTACAGATCCAGGGGTTCATAGACGAAGGGTTTTATGGTAAACTGGGGTGCTGGTGCTGTCGTCCTGTCACTGCTCGTGGTCACTCAAGTTTGTTGACAGTGCAGTGGATGGATGCCATTGTCTCAGAATGCCCCCAAGCCTACGTTACCTTCTGGTTCTGCCTTTTTAGCTAGGCTGTAATAGTTTAACTTAATGCCGGAGTTGCTGCCAACTCCAATTAGTTTAATTTAATAGTCCTGTATATGTCCTCATACAGAGCTAATTTTCCCCGTTTTATTTTCTCCACATGGCTGCCCGCCTGCTTGAGGAATAATGAGATGAGGAGAGACAAGCGATCCATCCAGTGCCAGCCACCTACTGCCTGACCCTACATCTTTTCCTTTTCTTTATTTCTTTCTGTCTAAATTGTTGTTGTTGTCATGGTGACCGGTGTCGGCCAGAGGAGGATGGGTTCCCCCCCTGAGTCTTGGTTCCTCTCAAGGTTTCTTCCTCATGCAAAAAACTAGGGAGTTTTTCCTTGCCACTGTCGCCCTTGGCTTGCTCACTGGGGGCTAGGACTCAGCACTTGTAAAGCTGCTTTGTGACAACAACTGTTGTAAAAAGCGCTATATAAATAAAATTTGATTGATTGATTGATGCAGATGTCACACACAGGGCACAGGTTTGAAATGCCTTTCATTTCCCAAAAGAGACTTATTTTCTCTTAGCAGCAGTACTGCTTGACTTTAAAACGAGAGTTGCTAGTGCCTTGCAAAAGCAGGTTATTTTCATTATTAGGGTCCCAAAAGATCTTCATATTTCTTTGAGTTCAACTTGTTCAAACTGTGTTCAGCTTCTGTGGAAGATCCACAACTTGTGACAGAGCGGCCCTTTTAAGAAACAGGTGCTGCTAAGATTTCAGACTTAAGGAAGGCCTGTTTTAATCTACGCAGTCCAGTTCAACAATATATACTCATGCTGACGGAGATGTTATCTGTGGCATGCAGATTTACCTCAAGCAGTTTGTCTCCAACTTTGACCCCTGCACGTGCGGCTGGGCCATCTTCAGACACTCTGGAGATGAAGATCCCCTACACACACACACACACACACACACACACACACACACACACACACACACACACACACCCACACCATGTTGAACATGAAGCTTGAAATATTTCTCCTTTTATATCAGGGTATCTGCACATTTTTAAATCTCAAATTCAATGACTTTTAAGACCTTTTTAATACCTCTCACAAGAAAAAATAATACTATTATACTGGGGATGCAGGTGTGTTCCACATCGTTGACGGGGTGGGGTGGGGGGGGGGGGGGGGCGAACGAAAATTGTTGACGTTGTTGAGGCCGTATACTCCAGCGCTAGGAATCTAGCACTAGGACCCTGGAGCGGTTATTTTCTGCATGGTCCTAGCGCTAGATTCGGCAAAGTTCACATCGCGTCAGAACAACTGAACAACACACACTTATAATAATTTAATGCCTCCCCTCATAAAATTCCAGACATTTTAAGGACCCACGGGTACCCTGTATATGTAAGAAGACTGTAAAATGATAAAAGGATGGTAAATTAACCTCATCGTCGCCCTTGTATGGGGTAGACCCTCTCCCCCCAGCGATGCTGATTCCTAATCCCCCAGTCTGACGTAGGATGGTGAGAAGCAGCTATGGGTAAAGCACAGAGGTCACACACACACACAACCCACAACACTGCTTCACCTCCCTAACAAGATTATAAAGCATATTGTACTATAAAGCATATATTATTATATTTCCAACTGTCCTACTGAGTTTAGATGGGGTAAAAATAACTTTTTACTTAAATTTAGTTTATAATAGAAGCTGGAAGTGACTATGAACTGTGGGTAATGTTTTTTCATGCAATTGTCATTTCATTGGAGGGAGTCATGCCACAGTGCAAGGTGCCTGGGAGAGCCAGTCCAAACCAACATGTAAAATGGTTTCCTTTCCTCATTCAATATAACCAATTTTATGTTCCCATGTTTATAGCTACGAGACTTCAGGCCTCAACCTCACGTCCATGCTCACAGCACAAGAGTTTGGCTGTTTGGTGCTGCTAGGCTTCTGCTGGAAAAAATAGCGCCAAAGACCGGACCATGTCAGGACCATGTCAGGTCAGGACCATGTCAGGACCATGTCAGGACCATGTCAGGTCAGGTCATATCTGGGCGGTGGTTTATAGAGCATCATTAAGTGTACAAAGACATAATCTATGAATATAATACTTGAATGTAATCAGCAGGTCTGCAGGAAGAGCACAGGAGTGGCGTCACAAATGCAACGGACTGTCCATCAAATGTTCTGTAAAGTCAACTTTGAAGGATCCAAAGAATCATGGAAAGGAAGCCATGCACATTGGAACTGAAACTCTTTAATGCACATTGGAACTGAAACTCTTTAATGCACATTGGGACAGAGTCTGAAACTCTAACGCCATTCAATTAACTCTGTTGTAAAAGGCCAAAAGTATCTGAATATGGAATTTCACATTTCATTGGAGTCTACAGCTTCGTCAAGGTTTATCTTTTGAGTCCGTCACTTGAAACTGTGACTAGCTGGAGCAAATTCACAACTAACATTTCTACTATTTACCCCTTTTGGGTCAACATTGGATCAACATTGAGACGACAATAAAACAGAATGAAAATAACCCTGAACATAATAACAAAAAACACAATATACCACCTTGAGATTTTTACACACAGTACATGTACAGGCATGACCATCTATGTACTCCATGCATTAATGAGTCGTGAAGCCGGATCATCCCAAGAGTCTCATCAGCCATGACTCGAGAGGACGACTTGGAGACGAGGGGTAGGGTGGGGTCAATTCGAGAGGACGACGTGGAGACGAGGGGTAGGGTGGGGTCAATTTGAGAGGACGACGTGGAGACGAGGGGTGGGGTCAACTCGAGAGGACGACGTGGAGACGAGGGGTGGGGTGGGGTCAACTCGAGAGGACGACGTGGAGACGAGGGGTAGGGTGGGGTCAATTTGAGAGGACGACGTGGAGACGAGGGGTGGGGTCAACTCGAGAGGACGACGTGGAGACGAGGGGTAGGGTGGGGTCAATTTGAGAGGACGACGTGGAGACGAGGGGTGGGGTCAACTCGAGAGGACGACGTGGAGACGAGGGGTAGGGTGGGGTCAACTCGAGAGGACGACGTGGAGACGAGGGGTAGGGTGGGGTCAACTAGAGAGGACGACGTGGAGACGAGGGGTGGGGTCAACTCGAGAGGACGACGTGGAGACGAGGGGTGGGGTCAGCTGGGGTCAGACATGTACATCTCTACATAGGCAAGCCATGCAAAGCGGAGATGAACAGGGAAGGGGACCAACTACAAATATACGGAGATGAATCAAAGAACAGAGAAGAGTGAAGGAGGAGAGAGCCAGGCTCTGGATCCTGATGGCTTCCACATCCCTTTAGAGAAGAGTTAAAGGCACTTTCGGGTTTCTTTTGTGTAATATGTTCATGCCATACCTGGCAAGCCAAATGAAGACAGGATTGGTCTCTGAACGTGCCACTATCTTAAAGCCATCAAACAGCAAGTCTGATCAACTGCACTCTGTATTTTACAGTATTTCATCTCATTCTGGGAATTTTGGTAGTTCAGCTATAAGACAGCAAAAAAGTGTCTTTGACTCCACAGTCTGCCTTTGCCATTTGTAAGAAATGCCAAGTTTAAACAACTGTAACTGTAAACAACTGTTTGACCTTTGATGACCAGCTTGCACACAGAAAAATGCAATCACCTACAGTTTCAAGAGTTCATTAAAGATCTTGATTTTTTTGTCACACTCTCAGGATTTACACATTTTAGTATCAGACAATACCCCATGATGACAAAGCAAAAACAAGATTATGGAATATACATTTACAAAACAAATGTAAAAAACCATTTGCATAAGCATTCAGTGCACTTACTTTGCAAACAACCTCAATTCTTTCTAGGAATGAGTCTATAAGCTTGGCACACCTTTCTATTGGACAGTTCTCCCAGTCCTCTTGAAGTCATTCAAGCTTAGAGAGGTTGGAAGAATAAAATTCAGCAGAGAAGAATAACTCGTCTCTCCAGATATGCTCCATTAGGTTCAACTGTGGATTCTGATTAAGCTGTTTCAGGACTTCCAGAGTGTTCCAAATCTACTCTTCTTGTCATCTCTACAGTATGTTTCAGACCACTGTCTTGTTTAAATGGAAAGCTTTACTGCAGTCTGATATCTTGGGCAACTGGTTTTTACCTACGATTGTTATGTATTTTTCTGCATCTGTCTGTCTTGCCAACCAGATGAGTCTCTCAGGTCCTGTTAGAGAAGAACATCCACAAAGCATGATGACACCACACCTGTGGTAAAGCCACACCTGTGGTAAAGCCACACCTGTGGTAAAGATGACACCTACTGCCTGGATTCCTCCATGCACACTGCTAAGAAATGAGGTCAAATATCGCTCATTGAGAGCCGCTTCGGTGTCTTAAGACTCTAATTTGCCTTGCAGTGAGGAATGAGTTACATCTGACCTACAGGAGGAGAACTGCACTGATGACCTTCTAGAAGGTTGTCCTACCTCCACATAGGAGCTCTGGAACTGACATACACCATTAACAGTGAAACCCAACAAACAAGTGTGTGCCTTTGTAATTACATCGAATCAATTCAAACAGGTGAGGGTCATGCAATACTGAAATGAATGTATAAAATTCCCCCAAAAATGTTTTAATTAATTAAGTCATTTTTGCTTTGTCAATGTAGGGTATTGTGTATAAATTTAAGATCAGTTTGAAAACTGCCCAAATATGAAACTGTAAAAGAGTCTATGTTTAAACTTATCATCGCTTCTATAAAAGCAATAATAAAAGTAAAAAAAATTAGTAAGTCTCAAAAAAATAAGTCTCCTAAAAATAAGTCTCAAACCCAATAATGATTAAATGATTAAATAACTATTTCAGTCTTTTGGTTGGAGTTGGATAAAGATATTCCTAAAATCACTAATTATTTGATCACTCATTTTTTCAGAAAAGAAATTATCTGAACTCAGAAAACATCTAGTAAAATCTATTTTAGCTACAGTGAAAGGACGTTTAATTATTCATGGTTTGCATAAATGGTCATTAGCATTATTTGAACTCACACAGCCTGAATTCCAGTTTAACACAAATATTTGTTCAGATTAAGAATGATCTGAGAGAAAAAAACATTCAATTTTAATGTATTATTAAATTCACAATACAATGTAGCTTTAAAGCTCTAATGTGTAATGACGAATTTCAGAATGACCTACTTCATATCAGAAGTATTTGTTGCATTTTTAAGCATAGGCCTACAGAGTTAGGAACACACTCTAGAATGGATATTATATTGTGATGTGAAAACTATCTGTGAGGTAGCTGTCAAGAAAAAGCATATCCATACCTACAACAGCAGGTTAGCTCAGGCACTGGTGTGAACCAAACTGTACACATCTTGAAACAAACAGTATCTTCCTTGGGTAATTTAAAAAATGTAAATTTTATATTGAAAATATTCACCATTTTTGTCAGAGACTCAACTTTTGTCCTAAACTTTCCAACACTGAGACATACACTTTGAAAAATATTCTCATGCCACTGTAGTATTAGTAAAGCTAAGTAAAAGCAAGGAGTCTTCAGTTTAATTGCAACCCTGAAGATACATTGTTGTGTTTAATAGGAACAGTACCTACATCAGTCTAAAACAGTTATGATGTGGAGCAACAGACTTTTATTTTGCAATCCCTTTGCACTGCTTGCTCCTGAGACACAGAGCCTGATGAAGAAAACCGTGTCAAAGAGGCAAACAGGAAGACAGATACACAGAGGGCCAAACAGAAGAGGACTGGTGAGCCACAGGTGTAATGGAACCCTGGTTTGTGATTAAATCTACTCTTAACTATATCCTAACATCTTAAAGTTAAAATGATAATCTAGAACAGAGGTATCAATCCTCTTTTTTTTAAGAACTAAGGCTGTTTTTGTATCTATTTGATTTATTCAAGGTGAATATGCAAATGCCTAATCTCTACCTTCTGAACAGGGTTCCAGCACTGTTGTGGGTACGGGTGAGCAGCTCCTCTGCCATTGGCTTTTGATTAGTCACAGAATGTTCTAGTGGATAGTTTCTTCTGCTCCACTCTCTAAAAGGCAGAAGTAAGTGAGTGAGAGGAAGAGTAAAGGGAGGAGGAGCTGAATGGACAGAGTAGGTACAGACCTCTTCTTCCTCAATGCGAGCAGGCTCAATCAGCAGATTATTGACTTGATCAAATGACACCCCCTGTCAGGACAGGAACCAGCGAGAGGGCATGCGGATTAGTGAGGCCAAAAAAACAAACATACATCTGCACCCCTCCAAGACAAACCCCTCAAAAAGGATTTGGAGAGAATCACCTCCCCCCAAACACACACCCTTCACCCCCACACAAACAGCCCTGCCTCTCGTCCCAGAACCACTCACATTGAAGAGCACAGTGGGAAGCCTGTGTTGTTCTGAAATGTCCTTAAATGGATATAGAGGGAGACCTCACGTTGGACCTACCAACCACTGGTACCAATCAATGACTCAATCAATCAATAGTCTTGCTACTGCCCATGATCAGTTAAAAAATCCATAGGCAGGTTCAAATAAGTAAACATTATAATAAACAGTATGATATATAGGTATTAGTTCATTATCAGAAATACAGAATGTTCACTCAGAGTGATAGCCTGAGAAACATTCAAATTTCAAGTAGAATAAAGAAGAATGCAAGACTACAGTAGTGTGGGTCTTTGGTAATACTGTTCTCCGATGCCCCAGGGAAGCCTTGAATGATCATGCACCTTGCAAAAACAAAACAGTGCTCCAACACAATGGGTCTCATGGAAGAACCACTCAAAAAAAAATCTTTAAACTGCTTGTGTAGTGATTTAAGTGAACTTTCTGTATTTAGAATTTTCTCTTTGGGACCAAGACTTGTCCTACCTGTTACAGTCATGAACTGCTGCTCCCTTTTCTTAGCTATCTGTAGAATGAGCTTTAAAAAATTTGAGGTTGGAAAAAAAAATACACTTGCTGTACAGCTGTGTTGTGGTTACCGTGTTTGAGATTACTATTTAATTGTTTACACTGCTACTCTCCATGGTAACCTATATTAAAGCATCGTTTAAGGTCTGAGGTATCAATGTTCATAATGCTCACTGCCTTTATATACAGTGAAAAATTAACCTTTCGTTCAAACTAATTTACATCAATTAACACGGAGATTCACATTCGTTGTCCACAGGAATGCTCTCCACTACAATACCTAACGGTGCACATTACCCCTCATCACACATTCTTGCAGGACATGAAAAGGAGGTCAAGGTTCAGAGGTGAAGGTCTGAACCTTGACCTCCTATTCCTATTACCTTGGTGGTCAGATATCGCATTACGTTCCTACAATATCTTTTAAATTTGATTTCTGTGGCAGTACTGACCCCGTGTGGCAGTACTGACCCCGTGTGGCAGTACTGACCTCGTGTGGCAGTACTGACCCCGTGTGGCAGTACTGACCCCGTGTGGCAGTACTGACCTCGTGTGGCAGTACTGACCCCGTGTGGCAGTACTGACCCCGTGTGGCAGTACTGACCCCGTGTGGCAGTACTGACCCCGTGTGGCAGTACTGACCTCGTGTGGCAGTACTGACCTCGTGTGGCAGTACTGACCTCGTGTGGCAGTACTGACCTCGTGTGGCAGTACTGACCTCGTGTGGCAGTACTGACTTCGTGTGGCAGTACTGACTTCGTGTGGCAGTACTGACCTCGTGTGGCAGTACTGACCTCGTGTGGCAGTACTGACTTCGTGTGGCAGTACTGACTTCGTGTGGCAGTACTGACCTCGTGTGGCAGTACTGACCTCGTGGCAGGGTCCACGTCTCAAGAAATTCCTCTTTAGTTCTTGGATTTCGCAGCTCTTAATTTTACAAACTTTACTGTATTATTTCTTTTTGTAGTAATAGTTTGATTTACTGATCTCTGAACACACTTTTTTGGGTATCAATTACTTTAATGTGCATTCTTGTACAAACAGCTGTTTATGGTCACTAACGTCAGTTTGGTGCGTTTGAAAGTTTTTGCTGTAATGTGTAAACAGACTTTTCAAAAGTGTGAGAAACATAAGACAAAAACACAAAAATGTTCTTGCATGAGGCCCAGTGTGCTCACACCAACACACCTCACATTCCCTTTACACACACAGACACCAACGCACAAACCAGCCAGTATTTACTAGACATTCCTGAAACAGTCGTAATGTCAGCCAGGGAGACCCCCTTTCTCATGCACATCCTTTCATTCTCTCTCTCTCTCTCTCTCTCTCTCTCTCTCTCTCACACACACACACACACACACACACACACACACACACA
>NW_027506866.1:3625707-3628207 GCF_052324685.1 Brachyhypopomus gauderio | reverse complement strand
TCACCTGTAGGAGGTTCTCCGTGAGCATCAGTTCTGTCAGGTTTTCACATTCACCAATGGAGTCAGTGAGACGCACCAATCGGTTTTGGTCCACTTTAAAAATCGATAACTGTTTCAGGAAGCCTGGAGAGAAGGAGACGTGTGTAAATGCAACAGCAGCCTAGAAAGTGATGCTCTAACAATTATGAAAGTAACCCCGTGTTAATGCAGGCAAACCACCACCAGAGGGCAGTGTTGTAGCTACAAAATAAAGACATTTCAAGACAAGTAAAGACAACTGCGTGCAGATTTCTTGGAGGCATTTGCAGAACACTTAAAGAGTTTTAAAGTACAGCGAGTCACGAGACCAGTTGGTGTTCTGTTGGCCGGAATCTATTTGGCCTTTTGACTTGCAATTCCACGTCCAGTTTAGGCAGATCTGGAGTGGATAATCATGGCAGGACCACCACGATCACATCAGCTGCAGCAAACAGCTGCCTGTCTCACCAATGCTGTCAGGCACAGTTTCCAGAAGGTTCTGCGAGAGCAGCAGGTCGGTGAGGGCGATGAGGCCACAGATCTCGGAGGGCAGCTCGGTAAGCCTGTTCTCAGACACGTCCAGACACACCAGTCGCCGCAAATTGCCCAGCTCCTGTTGAAGGGAAGCGTCACTTTACGACTGCAGAGCAGAGCACATGGTGCGCATGGTGACGCCACTGAATAGGGATGCACCGATTCCGATATTAATATCTGTATCAGTCCAGATACTGGAAAAAATTCTAGATCGGGTATCGGTGACAACGTGACCGATCCATAAAAACAGATCTATTCAGTCTAATTCTATGCTTGTAACGCTTTTCGGAGTTAGTTCAACCTTAAATATCCACTCTGTCCCGGAACAGTGAACTTGGACAGTTAACAGGCGAGCGAAACACACAGAGGAGAGGTGAATCACTGACTCGTACTCGCGCTGGTGGTATTACACTTAGTCCGTTTATTTGCTGGTTGACCAAAATAAAACTGGGCTCCAGCATTACTTGACTGTTCATACATGAACTGGTGAGTTGTCCAAAGCTCATTGAATGCGTTACTTACAGAAATAAAATAAAGAGCAGTGGTCTGACTCGGTCTACGGCAGAATTCTAAAAAAACAACAATATTCCAACCGCGCGTTCAACTCGCTCCCTTAAAGAGACAGTACACATATTTCTGGCCGTTACATGCTTTGTGCTCTGCGTGATGTCTGCGCTAGCAAACTAGCCGCATATTGCTGTTTCTCTTATTTCATCTCCTTATTTATTTTAAATTATATTTAGAATTCTTGAACCATTTCAAAGGTTTCTTGCAGTTTCCAAAGTTGTGAACCTATTGTTTTTGTCAGTTTCAGGTTCTTTGGTATTATTTATTTTACATTAAATGTTATATTCATAATTACACT
Organism: Brachyhypopomus gauderio; assembly: GCF_052324685.1. Lineage (NCBI taxonomy): Eukaryota > Metazoa > Chordata > Actinopteri > Gymnotiformes > Hypopomidae > Brachyhypopomus > Brachyhypopomus gauderio. Next base: position 3,626,790 of record NW_027506866.1, on the reverse strand, counting down.
GACTGAACAAATGCAAGTTGTGTTGTTTTTACATGTTTTATGTGTGTTTAAGTGTGCTATACTGGTGCAGATTTTTCAATAAAGTTGTAATTCAGTATGTCTGTGTTAAAAAAAAAAAGTTTTAAGTCGATTCAGCACTGTGTTACTCTATCAGATCGGTATCGGATCGGTATCGGCCGATACTAAGCCTCAGATATCTGAATCGGTATCAGTGAAAAATGTGAATCGGTGCATCCCTACTGAATACATGACCTGCGTACCCACATCAACATCGCTGCGCTGACCAACCTCTCCAGTGTTGCAGGACTTTTATTAACAATATAGCTGTTAATTCAACACAGTTCCTTTAGGTCAGCTGCTCTAAAAAGGTATCGCAAGAAGCAGAAGCAGCTAAAATAAGCAGAGGGGCGTTGCCATGTCTACGGCGTGGCTGATGGTCAGTGCGTACTCACTGGGGGTAGTGAGGAGAGTTGGTTTCTGTCCAACCACAGCTCACGCAGGTTGGGCAGAGCCCCGAGTGTGTCCGGCTACAAGAAACAGATGGTTGAGAAACGCAGAAAGAGCATGAAGGACTTGAGAGGAACCATAACAGCATTTAGGAGCAGCAGATACACGGGTGCAGGCCTCATCCAGGGAATAGAGCATGACACACACTCCACACACCACACACACTCCACACGTCAGGCACTCCACACACCACACACACTCCACACGTCAGGCACTCCACACGTCAGGCACTCCACACGTCAGGCACTCCACACACACTCCACACGTCAGGCACTCCACACACACTCCACACGTCAGGCACTCCTAGCTAGAAGGTTCAACAAGGACTGACAGGCCGCAGGTCCCTCACTACCTGACCCCAGATGTCCCAGTGTGAACTCTTCAAGGCTAACACAAACCTAATTTCTAAGCCATGCAAACCCTGTTAGCACCTGTAGATTCTCTACCTGAACACTGTTTAAACTTAACATGCTTATCCAGGGGTGGGCAAACTTTTTGCCCATGCAATTAAATTTATTATTTTTATAATAAAAAGATCAATGGAACACTTTCAACATTCAAAACATTATTACCTAA
>NW_027506866.1:3510707-3620707 GCF_052324685.1 Brachyhypopomus gauderio | reverse complement strand
AGGCTGTGACTGATCAACTTTATTCCCCTGTAATTACTACAGCTCTGAACGTCGCCCTTATTCTTGAAAATCTGCACCATTATGCTTCGTCTCCACTCCTCAGGCATCGTCTAACCTTCCAAGATTCTGTTAAATAACCCAGTCAAAAACTCCACTGCTGTCTCTCCCAAACATTTCCATGCCTCCACTGGAATATCATCTGGTCCAACTGCCTTACCACACTTCATTCTCTGAATTGCAGCCCTTACTTCCTCCTTGCTCACCTGAGGCACTTCCTGATTCACAACCTCTACCTCGTCTAACCTTCTTTCCCTTTCATTCTCTTGATTCAACAGTTCCTCAAAATACCCCTTCCACCTTCCCAAGACACTCTCCTCACCAGACAACACATTTCCACCTTTATCCTTTATCATCCTAACCTGCTGCACATCTTGCCCATCACGGTTTCTCTGTCTGGCCAATCTGTACAGATCCTTTTCCCCTTCCTTAGTGTCCAACTTCTCATACAGCTTGCTATATGCCTTCTCTTTAGCGTCTGCCACTGCTCTCTTTGCCTTACGACACATCTCCTTGTACCTCTGTGTACTTTCTTCATCTCGCTGAAAATCCCAATTCTTTTTAGCCATCTGCTTTCCTCTCAAACTTTCCTGAACTTCCTCATTCCACCACCAGGACTCCTTGTCTATCTTCCTCTGTCCTGAGGTCACACCAAGTACCTTCCTAGCCACATCCCTCACTGCATTTGAAGTCTCATCCCAGGTATCCAGAACACCACCACCATTACCCAGTACCTGCCTCACCTCATCCCTGAATTTTACACACAGTCCTCATCCTTTAACTTCCACCACCTGATCTTAGGTTCCGCTCTCACTCTCTTCCTCTTCTTCACCTCCAAAACCATCCTACATATCACCATCCTATGCTGTTTAGCTACACTCTCCCCGGGTAACACCTTGCAATCACTAACCTCTTTCAGGTTTTGTCTCCTACAGAGGCTATAGTCGACCTGTGTGCATCTTCCCCCACTCTTATACGTTACCCTGTGCTCTTCCTTTTTCTTAAAGTAAGTGTTAACTACAGCCATCTTTATCCTCTTAGCAAAATCTACCACCATTTGTCCTTCCGTATTCTTTCTTTAACACCATATCTACCCAACACCTCCTCATCACCACTGTTCCCTCCACCAACATGTCCATTTAAATCTGCTCCAATAACCACTCTCTCTTCTTTAGGAACCTGCAAAACAACTTCATCTAACTCTCTCCAGAATTCCCCTTTCTCCTCCAAATCACAACCTACCTGAGGAGCATAAGCACTGATGACATTCATCATCACCCCATCAATCAGTCAGGGGCAGTCAGGGGCAGTCATGGCCTGGCGGTTAGGGAACTGGTCTTGTGACCGGAGGGTTGTGGGTTCGATTCCCAGACAGGCCATGACTGAGGTGCCCTTGAGCAAGGTACCTAACCCCAACTGCTCCCCGGGCGCCGGGCTAGGGCTGCCCACCGCTCTGGGCACGTGTGATCCACAGCACCCTAGTAATCATTAGTGTGTGTGTTTGTGTGTTCTGACTGCACAGATGGGTTAAAAGCGGAGGACAAATTTCGATTGGGGTGTAAAAATCACAATTGACAAAATATGGCACATTACATTACATTACAATCTCTAACTTTACACAGATCACCCTGTCACTTACTCTCTTTACCTCCACTACACTCTTACTAAACTCATCCTTCAGGATTACCCCTACTCCATTTCTCTTCCTGTCTACACCATGATAGAAGAGTTTGAAGCCACCACCAATGCTCCTGGCCTTGCTCCCCTTCCACTTGGTCTCCTGTACACACAGTATATCTATCTTCCTCCTCTCCATCGCATCAGCTAGCTCTCTCCCTTTACCTGTCATAGAGCCCACATTCAACATACCAACTCTAACCTCCACCTTCCTGCTCTGCCTCCTCTCCTTCATCTTCAGAACCCTCTTCCCCCTCTCCTCCTCCTCCTTGTCCCAACAGTAGTCCAATTTCCACTAATGCCCTGTTGGACAACAGCACCAGTGGCGGTCGTTGTTAACCCGGCCCTCGACCGATCCGGTATAGAATTTCTATTTTTGAACCAGACTGTGTGAAAGCCTTAAAATAGAAATCTCTTTTGTGAGGATCATGTCAGAAATAAATCCTCTTTCTGCAGTATCTGGTTATGTTCCAACTTGGCAGTAAAACGGACGTTTACAACAGTTGTTGATCAGACACTGACCCAGGCTACGTTTATCAGATATTAAATAATTTAAACTTAAATAATTGTACTGAAATCCATGCTTTAGGTTTCTCTAATTTTGCAGTATTTATATAAACAGGTGTAGAGCTTTTTTTTTTAAGGAGACATTTTGTATACAATAGTTCCAGGTTTTTACAATAAATAGTTCATTGAACAAAAAAAAACCTTTTGTTGTAATTTCTTTAAGGGTCAGTGTATTTTTTAATAATATATGTAACGGTATTTTCTGAGACAGTTATCATACTGTGAAAATATCATACCGTTACAACCCTAATCTTGAGAACACTATCAAGATTGAGAACACCAACACCCTCGATAATCTTGAGAACACTATCAAGAACACACTTGATGAGAACACTATCAGCATCACTGTTTCTCAACACCAACACTGGATGTTCTTAACACACAAACCAAACCAGAAGCTGAATGTTAAAGAGGGCCGAGTAGTGAACTGACTCTGTACGTGTGTATAATCCTCATGATATAGGCACATATAGCCCTGAGGCCTGCTTCCGCCATGCTTTTGTCTGCAGAGTAGCAGAATGTGATCCGATTCTTCCCACTGCCCCTCTGCACACCTCCATTACATAAAGCTCAACAAAGGGCCAGACTTAAATGAGAATATCAATAATTGCATATGGAGGACCGTCCTGGAGCTGCTTGGATCATGTGCTCATTGATTGATGCTAGCTGTTGTCCGGCACAGAAAGTTTGGCATGTAAACCTGGTGTGGTGTCTATGGGGTCTGTCGCTCTGTTAGAGAGCACGATGGACATGCCCACTACAGGTTCCTGTTATAGACTACAGTGGACACACCCACTAAAGGCCTGTTACAGACCAAGGTGGACATGTCCAGTACTGGCTCCTGGTACAGGCTGTGGTGGACACATCCACTTTAGGTTCTGTTAGAAAATACATGTTACACACCTCTCCAAACCTACAGTGCTTACACAACCAGTGTTATGAGCGCAGAGTAGTGTTACTGCAGGTGTACACAGGTGAGCAGTAGTGTGAGAGGGGTGTTACTGCAGGTGTACACAGGTGAGCAGTAATGTGAGAGGGGTGTTACTGCAGGTGTACACAGGTGAGCAGTACCATTCCTGGAGATATCCAGTTCCACCAGCTGCATGAAGTTGGCTACTTCAGGAGGTAGTCTCTGGATCTCGTTGTCACTCAGACCCAGCTTCCGCAGGTTTGAGAGCCGGAAGAAAGGCTGGAAAATAACCACACACACACACACACACACACACACACACACACACACACACACACACACACACACACACACACACACACACACACACGCACCTTAATATCTTACTGAAGCCAGAGCGCATATACATACATACATATTACGGGTGTCACGATTCTCAAAATCAGGGGTACTCAACTAAATTTGTCCGCGGTCCAATTTTGGCAGATACCTGTGACCTGGGGTCCGGTGCGGCGGGGGTGGCTAACGTAAGTTGTTGAGCGGGGGGGTGGTTAACGCAAGTTGTTGAGCGGGAAGGGGGTGGGCGGTGGCTAACGCAAGTTGTTGAGCAGGGGGGGTGGCGAACACAAGTTGTTGGGGGGGGGGGGGGTGGCGACCGTAAGTTGTTGAGCGGGGGGGGTGGTGGTGGTGGCGAACGCAAGTTGTTGAGCGGGGGTGGCAAACGTAACACTCGTAACACGAATGTGTGTTATGTGAAAAGCTCAGTGTGTTTCACTCGTAAGAAAAAAACATGCTCAATAAAATGTAGGCTACTCGTGTTCAACGGTTTATTCAGCTAAACATGAATTTGTAAGCCTACATACTGTACATTAAAAGGGGTTGATAACATGTTTATTCAGCTATATTTGAATATGTAAGCCAACATTTAGTACATTTAACCTCACGGACGTAATTTGGGGGACATTTTTTCAAAATCCGGTTTTGGTCCTCTGCAGTTTTAACGGTTAAAAAGAAATATTTAAATAGCGACGAATCTAGCGCTAGGACCATGCAGAAAACGACCGCTTCGAGAAAACGACCGGTAACACTTTACGTTCCTAAAAATGAATTTTCCATGAAGCAAACCTGGCGACTTCGTGGCTGCATCCATGTAAACACACGTACGATTTGTAATTCACAGGTTTGAAAACTCGTTCTCGCGCCTACTGTGCAATTTGGTTAGGAATACAGCCGAGCTAAACTATCAAGTTGAAAGTCATCATAGTTTGCTTACCCATTTTGACCCAGTTCCCAACCCAACTTCAAGAATAGATTAACGGCGATAATTTTTATATCACCCGATAAGATTATCAAATTAACAACCGCCGTTAATGCCGTTAACGGCCCACCACTAATATATATATATATATATATATATATATATATATATATATATATATATATATATATATATATATATATCAAACATACTTGTATAGCGCTTTTCACAACATATGTTGTCACAAAGCGCTTTACAGGATTTACAAGGTTAACAATACTATGGGTCCAAATCCCTAATGAGCAAGCCAAAGGCGACAGTGGCAAGGAAAAACTCCCTAGATGGTGGGGAATAGGAAGAAACCTTGGGAGGACCAAGACTCAAAAGGGAACCCATCCTCCATTGGGCGGCCCGTTAACACACAAATTACACAAAAACAAATTATACAGACTAATACACAAGTTACAAATAAATCACACAATCAGGCCAAGTATAAGGTAACTAGAATGAAAGTTCTGGGTGTTGATATTGTCAATGTAAATGTCTTATGATGAACGCCAGGTATTCATTCCGTGTCGGAGCGATGATACTGGTATTGTAGGCTCCAACTGCAGTGTTACTCCCCAGGTGAACCTCGGAGAAGAAATATATGTGATGTGGTAAATATGTAACAGATTATTCAAAGGCCAAACTAAACAGATAAGTCTTTAGTCGAGTTTTAAACATTGAGACTGTGTCTGAGTCCCGAATAGAGGCAGGAAGATTATTCCACAGTTGTGGAGCTTTAAAAGAAAAGGCTCTTCCACCTGCTGTGATCTTTTTGATCCTAGGAACAGTTAATAACCCTGCATCCTGCGAGCGAAGTGAACGTGCTGGGTTGTAATAATCAATAAGTTCACTAAGATACTCTGGAGCTAAGCCATGCAGTGTTTTATATGTTAATAAAAGTATTTTATAGTCAATACGGAATCCAACTGGCAGCCAATGTAATGACAATAGTACAGGACTAATGTGATCAAATTTTTTAGTTTTTGTTAAAACTCGCGCTGCTGCGTTCTGAACCAGCTGAAGTTTATCGATTTAACAGAACATCCAGCTAGAAGACTATCGCAATAATCTAGGCGAGAGGATATGAATGCATGGATTAGCTTTTCCGCATCACTAGTATTTAATATATTTCTAATAGGGGTGGGCATAGATTATTATTTTTTATCTAGATAGATCTCACTGAAATCCTGAAATTAATCTAGATTAATCTAGATTAATCTATATTAAAATGGCTCATATGCGTGCTACCCAAGTAATGACTAAAAGTCAGTTTTTGAGATAGGGTTTCTTAATACAGAGGGTGCATTAGACCAGGGGCTCATCTCCTGTTTCCAAAATGCATCAATGACTGCTTGAGGAAGCTGTTCTACTTTGATACTTAAAGAAAAAAAAACATGCTCAATAAAATGTAGGCTACTCGTGTTCAACGGTTTATTCAGTTAAACATGAATTTGTAAGCCTACATACTGTACATTAAAAGGGGTTGATAACATGTTTATTCAGCTAAACATGATATTTGAAATGTAAGCCAACATTTAGTACATTTAACCTCACGGACGTAATTTGGGGGGGACTTTTTCAAAATCCGGTTTTGGTCCTCTGCAGTTTTAATGGTTAAAAAGAAATATTTAAATAGCGACGAATCTAGCGCTAGGACCATGCAGAAAACGACCGCTCCGAGCTCCGCTCCGGTAACACTTTACGTTCCTAAAAATGAAGCAATGAAGCAAACCTGGCGACTTCGTGGCCGCATCCATGTAAACACACGAACGATTTGTAATTCACAGGTTTGAAAACTCGTTCTCGCCCCTACTGTGCAATTTGGTTAGGAATACAGCCGAGCTAAACTATCAAGTTGAAAGTCATCATAGTTTGCTTACCCATTTTGAACCAGTTCCCAACCCAACTTTAAGAATAGATTAACGGCGATAATTTTTATATTGCCCGATAAGAGTATCAAATTACCGAACGCCGTTAACGGCCCACCACTAATTTCTAATTTTAGCAATGTTGCGTAAGTGAAAGAATGCTACCCTAGTTATATTATTAATGTGTGAATCGATATTATATTAGGGGTGGGACGCGATTAAAAACATTTATCGAATTAATTATACACTTTGTAATGAATTAATCGAAATTAATCGCATTTTAGTTGCATTTCAATATTTTACATGAGAAATATTAATTTAAGTTTGAATGATGAATGAATCAATGAACATAATCATAAACCTCAACATCTTGTTTATTTTTCCACCAGTCTACTACACAGACCAATAGAGTGCAGAAAACGGAGCAAACAGTTTTCAGAACACTGGAAATTCTGACCAAAAATGAGTTTTGCTCAGGATATTGGAAGAATAAGAAGAACTGAAGTAGATGTTTTTTAATATCATTTTAGATGGTAGACTTTCTTTAATTTCCCAGGCCTCTGTCACAGGCATCTCCATGGTGCCTAGAAGTGGTCTTCTGCATGCTCAAAGCAAATGACTGGATCTTCCATTCATCATCTATAATATGAGCTGTCACACCAAGATAATTCTTGTTGCTAACAGAGGTTCAGTGATCCCCAGTCAGAGCCACATTTGTGGCACTCTTCACAATAACCTGTTTTACTTCCCTTTCCTCGTCATACATCTGCTGGATTTTCTTCGACATTGTCTTTCTGGACGGCAGTTTGTAACTTGCTTCAGCTGACACAATTTGCAGTGCTTCTTGTAAAGCCTGGTTTATACTTTCACTAGTGACCGTAGCGCGACTCCGCCCACCTTGCACGAACCTCCGTGAACAGCGGAGTTTAAACTCGCCACGTCTTCTCTATAATATTTCACTTGGGTCTACCCTTCTCTATATTATTTCTCACCCTTCTCTATATTAACGCTCCCGTGCTCACCGCGTTACACAAGCCTTCCACACAAGCTACATTGTGTCAAGTTCGGTCTTCCCTGGCATTCGGTAAAAACCAAAATGAACCTATATTTTTGCCTTAAATGAAGACCGGACAGGTTGAATATCTCTTTCCTCCATCTGTTTTGAACCTTTTCCGCACATGAGTATGTCCCAGAATCTGCTGCGTAAAGTCTAGCGTAATTTTGTAATTACGTAACGCGAGACTTCACCACGACTTAGAATCGATTTTGGGACATTTAAAATCGATTCTGAATCGTAGTAAATGAGAATCGATTTTTGATATATGAATCGATTTTTTGGCACACCTCTAATACATACATTTACATATATACACACACCCACACCCACCCACACACACACATACATATATATGCACTAGACAGTTCAAGCACAGCATTGCAAATCAGCCATTAATTTCAGAATGGACCACATATCCTTCTGTGCTCTACCATGACCCAGGCAAGATGAGGAGCTAAACAAAACAACCATTATGATTCAGCCCAGGGGCCTTTTCTGGCATGGTGGCCTCGTGATCATCACCAGACATCCACGGAGCACGAAATGAGGGGGAGGAACGTCCTCTCCTCAGAACTGCTGTGGCCGGTCGACCCGCCACACAGGAGGCCCAGTTCCGCCTGCTTAAGGTGCAGACAGGCTGAACATGACATTGGGTCCGCCAAGGAGCCCAGCGATTTCAAAGAGCTCGTTTGTTGGACGGGAGCATTCTGAACATTCTGGCTACGGCAACACACACACACACATCAACACAACACACACACATACACAACACATCAACACAACACACACACACACACATCAACACAACACACACACACACATCAACACAACACACACACACACACACATAGACGCAGTCTTGCTCTCTTTCAGACACACTTGCTCACACAGACAGCCTCATGCTGACAACAGAGCCAAACTCTTCGGTGGCAGTCAAACAGGATGTGCGTCATGTGATGTGGCCGTGGAGCCAATGAAGAGGACTCACACAAGACTCAGAATGCTGAGAACTGCTGCAAATGACATATCCATTGACATGGTGAAGAGAACTCAAACACGAGCAGGACTCAGGACTCAGGACCGAAGAGACACAGAGAATCTTGTGAGCACTCAAGTGAATATGAGTGTCCTCAACAAGGCCACATGAGCAAACACGAGCTCACTCCAGCCTCCACAGGCAAGGCAAAGATAAATCCCTAGATTATAAAGCTAACCTACAAACAAACGAGAAGACTCTGACCAGTCTAATGGTTGATGAACGTCAATAAAAGAAACCAATGAAAGACTATATTCAGTACAAACGCTCCAAGACAATCTCATATCTCAAACTTGCCTGAGAAGAAGCAGGAAAGCAGGGGAAAAATATCAAAGAATGAAAAACAAAACCCCAAACAAACAAACAAACAAACAAACCCCTTTGGACTAATGACTCATTTCCATGGGAAATTAATGTAAGAATTTAACTTTATGCCACTCGTATTTCAGACCAATAGTGAAGGACCTGACGCACTAGACATTACTGGACACCCTGCAGCATTAATTTAATATTATGAAATCAATTTCTTATTCACAAGGATTCCCACAAACACCAAGTAAATGGAATTAAAGGGTGGATTCCATTAGTAAAAATTAAACACCAGGGATAAATATTAATTAAGTATAAATTGTTTACATCATTAACACAATGTTTCTGTGACTGGATCACGTTCGGATCTGATCACATGAAAAGTCAGGTATAAAACAACCCCAGGACACATTCAGAGATGGTAAGATATGGATCTTGAGTATTTTTGATATCCGCATTAATAAACACCTGCACTTCCTCACAAATTTAAATATAACTTTTAGTATTGTGTTAAGTATATGTGAAGGAATAATAGAGATCAGGTCTGGTGGGAACACAGTTTCTGGTCTCACTGCTACAGAATATTCATTTTGTGCATTAAAGATCGGGACCAACCTTTTTTGCGCCACGGACTGGTTACGTCAGACAACATTTTCATGGACCGGCCTTTAAAGTGTGGGGGGTAAATACGACAAAATAAAATGGTAAGACTGGCATAAAAACAAATATAAACCACATAAAAACAAAACTCACCAGACGCACCAACGGATATAATTTTATTTTCAAAATAAAACATCACTCAGACTCTGATCGCCGATAAAATTCAAATATATTTTTCTGTGTGGCCCGGTACCAAATGACCCAGGGACCAGTAGCGGTCTGCAGCCCGGTGATTGGTGACCACCAATCTGGACAGTAACGATGACCAGTGCAGAACTGAAAGCAGCACATGGAATCATCTGTGCTGGTGTAAGGTTAATAAAAATAAAACCAACTTGTATATTAATTATACCAAACAAGAAAAACCACAAACCACCCACATACACTGTGGACAACAGCGCAGTACTGAAAAGTGCAGCCCCAATAGAAGGCGTAGAGTGTACTGAACCTGAGAGAGAGAGAGAGAAAAAGGAGAGGGGGAAAGTGAGAGAAAGAGTGTTTGAGTATGCATGTGTGTGCGCGAATGTGTGTTATGTGAAGAGCTCAGTGTGTTTCACATCTAGTACACAATCTGCTCAAAACACCCAACTCTGTGTCTCCAGAGCTGGGCCTGAAAGCTGCAGTTTAGTTCGGTGGTCAGACTGCCGTGTTGCTGTTGATTTCAGCTATAGTCAAAGTCAAATGTATTTATATACAACATGTTTTTACAACGCATGTTGTCACAAAGCAGTTACAATCATATGGGTCCAGACTTTTCAAACACAAAACAATGAGCATTGTACATCATGCTTCTGTAGCCATGAATGACCCTCCCCCGCAATGACCTATGAACCCTATGAACAAGGACATGACCGGTGCTGCCAGTTTCCTGACCAAGACACAGCAAGAATTTAAGTACTACGATCACCTAATCTATCACATTAACCATTGTGAAAGACAAAAATATTGTGGCCTGAACTCTGAGTGTGTTAAAACATTGAAATAAACATTACATACATTAATAAAAAAAATAAGATACATAAAAACATTTTTTAAAACATCTAAAATTTGATGGTTCGAGCATAGGAAGTGTCTAATTGGCAGTAGCATGAAAAAACAGGCCTTGTGTTGGTGACCTGAACCTTCAGTTAGAGCTGGGCGATATGGCCCTCCAAAAAAATCTTCGATTAATTTTTTTTAAATCCGATTTTCGATTTTAATAGATTTATTTTCCTCTACTAAAAAACTACAGATGATAAAGGAATGGTAAAAAAAAGTTTTAATTTATTTTTCACTTAAATTTCCCCTTTGGGGTTAAAGTGCAAGCAGAAACAAATTGTAAACAAGTGAGAACATTCAGTAACTTTTAGAAGGTTTTCTCCAACATACTTTAAGCATTGACACAATGCAACCTCAAACTTAAAATAAATAAATAAAACACACCCTCAAAAAATAAATAGATATAAATAATTTGGTGCCCTTTAATAAAATGGAAAACAAATACAATTGAACAATTCTTGCATGTTGTACTGACAGTCACGCTGTCTACATTCTGATTAAGAACAGGGCTCCCCTCACTTTAGCCTAAATTCCAGCACTTTTCAAACCTGAAACACAATGTAACATTAAAATTCGTCAGGTAAATGTTCCTTCCACTGTTTCTTTATACTACCACAGTTTATACTTTATACTACAATAGTTGCCAGGTTCGCGTTTTCACGCCAAATTGGGCTTGTTTGGAAAATCCAGCCGCGGGTAAAAATTATGGGGTCGCGGGGTGCGGTTTTTTGGTCTACTTTTGAGTTGGGCTACCGCAGGAGTTACAAGTCAACACTAATAATGGATCGCGATATAATACTTAATTTGTCTCCATTTTACACACTCGCGAGGTGCCCGGAGCCGCGCGCTACGGTCACTCGCGAAAGTATAATCCATTGAAGCGGGTTCGGTGACCGAGGCAGAAACTGCTTAATCCAAAATATCCCGCGGAGGGAAACTTTATTGACAGCGCAACTGAATAGCACTCTTCGCTCTCTCCCTCTATCGGTTTCAAACACCTTACAGCGAGGACTTGTTTGGTCTACATCTGACGCCGCAAAACCGAACCAACTCCAGATCACGGAGCTAGTTGCTCTTTTCTTGGACACAAGTTCCGCCGTCATGTTTGTGTGTGTGTGTTTTGAGGGTGGATGGGTGGGAGGTGCTAAACTCACTGAACTACGGGAGCCCACAGTGCAGCGTCGGTGGTGAAAATTAAATCTCAGAAAATCGATTTTCTTAAAAACACATCGTCCTTAACTGTAAATTCGAATTAATAGATAATATCGATTAATCGCCCAGCTCTACCTTCAGTGTAGAGAGGCAGCTGGCTGTGTGGCAGCCTTCATAGTGACAGCTGATGCCTATTGAGTGTCACAACAAAATGGGAACCCTGGATAACCAGGACCTGTCCAGATGGAAGACGCACCATACAAATAAAGCTCCTTTACACACACACACACACACACACACACACACACACACTACCTTTTACAAACTAATACCGACACAGTCTAGCACAAATGCAGATGGTATGATGACAACTATAATAATTCAATATACACTACTGTTCAAAAGTTTGGGGTCACCTAGACAATTTTGTGTTTTGCCCTGAAATTTCATACTTTTATTTATCAAATGAGTTGCAAAATGAATAGAAGTCCACACATTGACAAGGTAGAAATAATGTTTTTTTTTTATTTGAAATAATTTTCTACTTTAAACTTTGCTTTCGTCAAAGAATTCTCCCTTAGCAGCAATTACAGCATTGCAGACCTTTGGCATTCTAGCTGTTAATTTGCTGAGGTAATCTGGAGAAATTTCACCCCATGCTTCCAGAAGCCGCTCCCACAAGTTTGATTGGGTTAATGGGCACTTTTTTCGTACCATACGGTCAAGCTGCTCCCACAACAGGGGTTGAGATCTGGTGACTGCACTGGCCACTCCATAACCGATAAAACACCAGCTGCCTGCTTCTTCTCTAAATAGTTTGTGCATAATTTGGAGGTGTGCTTTGGGTCATTGTCCTGTTGCAGGATGAAATTGGCTCCAATCAAGTGCTGTCCACAGGGTATGGCATGGTGTTGCAAAATGGAGTGATAGCCTTCCTTATTCAAAATCCCTTTTACCTTGTTCAAATCTCCCACTTTACCAGCACCAAAGCAACCCCAGACCATCACATTACCTCCACCATGTTTGACAGATGGTGTCACGCACTCTTCCAGCATCTTTTCAGTTGCTGCGTCTCACAAATGTTCGTCTGTGTGATCCAAACACCTCAAACTTTGATTCATCTGTCCATAACACTTTTTTCCAATCTTCCTCTGTCCAATGTCTGTGTTCTTTTGTCCATATTAATCTTTTTCTTTTATTAGCCAGATATGGCTTTTTCTTTGCCACTCTGCCCTGAAGGTCAGCATCCCGGAGTCGCCTCTTCACTGTAGACGTTGACACTGGCGTTTTGCGGGTACTATTTAATGAAGCTGCCAGTTAAGGACCTGTGAGGCGTCGATTTCTCAAACTGGAGACTCTAATGTACTTGTCTTCTTGCTCAGTTGTGCAGCGGGGCCTTCCACTTCTCCTTCTACTCTGGTTAGAGCTGGGCGATTAATCGATATTATCTATTAATTCGAATTTACATTTAAGGACGATGTGTTTTTATGAAAATCGATTTTCTGAGTTTTAATTTTCACCGCCGACGCTGCACTGTGTGCTCCCGTAGTTCAGTGAGTTTAGCACCTCCCACCCATCCACCCTCAACACACACACACACACACACACACACACACACAAACATGACGGCGGAGCTTGTGCCCAAGAAAAGAGCAACTAGCTCCGTGATCTGGAGTTGGTTCGGTTTTGCGGCGTCAGACGTAGACCAAACAAGTTCTCGCTGTAAGGTGTTTGAAACCGATAGAGGGAGAGAGCGAAGAGTACTATTGTTCAGTTGCGTTGTGAATAAAGTTTCCCTCCGCAGGATATTTTGGATTAAGCAGTTTCTGCCTCGGTTACCGAACCCGCTTCAATAGATTATACTTTCGCGATTGACCGTAGCGCGCGGCTCCGCACACCTCGCGCGAATCTGCGCGAACGGCAGAACCGTTTATACGTCTGAAACGATATGTGATAGTATAAAGAAACACCCCTCAAAAACAGGGGAAGGAACATTTACCTGACAAAGTTTAATGTTGCTTTGTGTTCCAGGTTTGAAAAGTGCTGGAATTTAGGCTAAAGTGAGGGCAGCCCTGTTCTTAATCAGAATGTAGACAGCGTGACTGTCAGTACGCAACATGCAACAACTGTTAAATTGTATTTGTTTTCCATTTTATTAAAAAGGACACCAAATTATATCAATTTATTTTTTGAGGGTGTGTTTATTTATTTATTTTAAGTTTGAGGGTGCATTGTGTCAGTGTTTAAACCAGTGGTTCCCAAAGTGGGGGGCGCGGAACTACTGCAGGGGGGCGCAGAGCTTGAAAGTAAAACAAGCTTGGAAGGTTGTGTCGCGACTTGACGCGTCGCGAGCGGCGCGAGGGTCCGCGCGGCGAAAATGACGTAATCGCTGTGGCTCCGTCCTGTCGGTTCGCGAGGTCGTGCACCTGTCCAATTTTGTAACTTCGCGTGCCGCGTCTCAGCGCAATGAACAAAGTCATGTTTGCAGGGTTCATACACCTTTACAAGGTGGAATTCAAGCACTTGTACATCACTTTCAAGGTCCAGTTCAATATTTCCCAGCACAATAAACCTAATTAAGTTAAATATTTATACATATACTCGAAATAATTCGAAATAATTCGCTTTTTAAATCACATTATTAAATGGTTGTTTATTTTCAAAACGCCCAATCTTAACGTCTTCACGTTCTCTCATGTTTCGTCCTGGAATTACAAGAGGCTCGTATTTGTTAACGTAATACAGGAGAACTGTTCAGTCAGATAGATATTTGTTCTGAAACGAAGTAGTTACAATTTCAAGCATTTTCAAGTACTTTAGCCTAAATTCCAGCACTTTTCAAACCTGAAACACAATGCAACATTAAAATTTGTCAGGTTCATTCCCCTGTTTTTGAGGGGTGTTTCTTTATATTACCACATATCGTTTCGGACAAAACTACAAAGAATGTGACGCGGCTAGTATAAACGCCTCCACCATTCGCGCAGGTTCATAGATGTATATAGATGTATATTTCTATCTATATAGATCTATGTATATATAGATCTATGTGTGTATATATATATATATATATATATATATATATATATATATATATATATATATATATAGTGTGTGTATATATTTATTTATTTTGATGCCCGGTGTACAGTCAGGTAAAAATGTTCTTTCACCGGTTTTGCAGGGGTTTTTTATTCTCTACTGCCCCCTATCGCCACCTATCGTTTTGGAGAACACTGCAGTGACCCCCCCCCCCCCCCCCCCGTTTGAGTTTGTAGGGGGAGCGCAAAAATATTCTCATCTACTAAAGGGGGGCACGGCAGAAAAAGTTTGGAAACCACTGGCTTAAACTATGTTGGAGAAAGCCTTCTAAAATTTACTGGATGTTCCCACTTGTTTACAATTGTTTTTTGCTTGTTTCTGGTTGCACTTTAACCCTAAAGGGGAAATTTAAGTGAAAAATTAATTAAAACTTTTTTTTAACCATTCCTTTATCATCTGTAGTTTTTTAGTAGAGGAAAATAAATCTATTAAAATCGAAAATCTGATTTAAAAAAATTAATCGAAGATTTTTTTGGGGGGCCATATCGCCCAGCTCTGACTGGTTAGAGCCTGTCTGTGCTCTCCTCTGAAGGGAGTAGTACACACCATTGTAGGAAATCTTCAGTTTCTTGGCAATGTCTCGCATGGAATAGCCTTAATTTCTCAGAACAAGAATAGACTGTCGAGTTTCAATTGAAAGTTGTCTTTTTCTGGCCATTTTGTGAGTTTAATCGAACCAACAAATGTAATGCTCCAGATTCTCAACTAGCTCAAAGGAAGGTCAGTTTTATAGCTTCTCTAATCAACAAAACTGTTTTCAGCTGTGCTAACCTACTTGCACAAGGGTTTTCTAAATATCCAATAGCCTCCTTACACAGTTAGCAAACACAATGTACCATTAGAACACTGGAGTGATGGTTGTTGGAAATGGGTCTCCATACATCTATGTAGATATTGCATTAAAAACCAGACGTTTACAGCTAGAATAGTCATTTACCACATTAATAGTGTATAGAGTGTATTTTTGATGCATTTAATGTTAGCTAAATTGGAAAAAAAAAACTGCTTTTCTTTCAAAAATAATAACATTTCTAAGTGACCCCAAACTTTTGAACGGTAGTGTATGCTGCACTTTTCATAAACCCAAAGCACTATAAACCACCAATAATAATACATAACATTGATAAAGGCCAATTTAAAAATAACAAGTAATCTTTTAAAAACAAAAATGTAAACAGTTTCAGGCAGAGCATTACACAACTGAGGTGCCCCACAAGCCCAAGCTCTTTCACCCAGAGCTTGAAGGAGGTTGTGGTAGAGTGAGAGAATGAGTAGAAGGAGGAGGAGCTTCACCAGCTAAACTACCATCAACTGCTCTCTATGTAAAAATATGTTTTAAAATCGATGCGAGTAGCTCGGTAATTGCAGGATTTGAGCACAAGGAAGGTAGCACAATAAAAAAGAAACAAAGAAACAGACATGTGAGGTTCCTCAG
Source organism: Brachyhypopomus gauderio (assembly GCF_052324685.1). NCBI lineage: Eukaryota > Metazoa > Chordata > Actinopteri > Gymnotiformes > Hypopomidae > Brachyhypopomus > Brachyhypopomus gauderio. Next base: position 3,604,533 of record NW_027506866.1, on the reverse strand, counting down.
CGTTAGCAGATGAAAAAATGCATCTGAAGATTCCCCAGAATATGAAACAACCCAGTTCTAATGAATAACTTTCTCATAGGTTATTTTGTGTGTGGGCACGCGCACACACACACGCGCACACACACACACACCTTGCTGTGCTTGGCCGTCTGTGTGTAACGGCAGACACAATGAGTCCCATTTACTGCAGCCAAACCAGTTGGTAAGCCAGGGACCATACACTGCTTCTTTACACACACACACAAATACACATAAACACGCGCGCGCGCGCACACACACACGAATACACACAGGAATACATGCGCACACACACATACGGGTCATTCTACAAAAACGTCCACTTTTGACAGGTGGAAATTTTTCCTACATAAATTTCTTTTTTTAGGATTTAAAATTATACGACATTATTACTGTACTAATTGGCTATAAGAACATACATAAGGTACACCTAAATGGCTTTTTGCCTTTTTTGTACATTTATTTGAAGATTTCATGTACCGTTACCCATCAGGATTGTAACACCAGTGACGGTAACACCAGTGACAACTGTCATAACAAACCTATTTTACAAAATAGCTGACACAGGGAATCAAACCACATGTTGACAGTCATGAACTACTCACTGAATTATGTATAAATGAATCCATTTTTATTATTCTATGTTCATTTTCCAAAGATTAAAGTAGGGCACACCAGTGACTTGCACTGAAGCTTCGAAGGAAATCTTAGGGTAGATGTTAAAATTTATAAAAAATGAAAAATGACATTGAACATACAATGTGTCTGTTTTCAATAATCTTCAGAGAGGAAACAAAATGATTTCCTGTGATGTCATCAGCATGGCTTTGTATATTAAAATAATAGTGTTTTGTCATACGGTAACACCAGTGACATGAATATAGGAGACGTACACATTTATTATGTATTTTATTATATTTATTTGCAATATTGTATTTTTAAATATTTTGTGTGATATATTGGACCTTTATGGACACATACTGTAACTGCAGTTGAGTTAATAAAGTATATGTTTTCCATTAAGAAATAAAGCCCTTAGTTTCCCAGCATGACAGTGAGGACAGGCATTTTTGGGCATACTTGGAAAAACACTAAAATGGTTGAAAAGAAAAACTGACTCATAAGTGGTTCAAAAAGGTATAATTGTTTAAATATCATGTTGTTTTGTCTTAAAATGTAAATTAATCCCTAAATTTGAGGGGTTTTAAAATGCAACTGCCCTGTTAAGTCTAGGGACAGAAAAGTGGACATTTCTGTAGAATGACCCATACACACGAATACACGCCAGGGTAGCGTTATCAATAAAGTTTTCCTCCTCGGGATTTTTGGATTAAGCAGTTTCTGCCTCGGTTACCGAACCTGCTTCAATATATGATAGATATATGATAATGTCTGAAGGTCATTTTTGTGTTATCGTAATGTTTATGTCATGAAGGATGAATCTGCCTAGCGTTAGTGTGTGTTAGTTCATGTTAGTAGTAGTGTGTTCATTTGCTAGTTCTGGTAGCTACCTTGAATCTACCTTGAATTTGACAGAAATGCTAGTGCTAGCAAAAGAGTCATTTCTATTCATTTTTGAATTTCAGAATGACATGGAAATGTTTATTGAAGCATGTGTAAAATGCAAACTGAGGATTGATTGTGTGTTTAAAGAATGAAATAAACACAAATGTACCGTATTTTCTGGACTATAGAGTGCACCTCAATATAAGCAGCACCTACAAAGTTTTTTTTTTATGGAAAATGTTGTATAAGCCGCACCGGGCTAAAAGCCGCATATATCTACTGAACTAAATACAGTGAGTCGCTTTAAGACTTTTGAATCTCTAACCTTATCGTTAAGCGGGGACTCACTGTACATTTAACTGATCAGTTTCTGAATGGTGCCTGTAGCATTTCATGTGCGACAGATTTGGCTTTCAGCCGGTGTTGCGTCGAATTCAGACTCCCCTCGTTCATCTGCGTATAAAGATGCTACAAATTATATTGTCGATTTATGTTTCTATGCATAAATAATAGCTAGACTTTAATTATCCATTACAGCAAATCTAGGTCCAAAGCCACACTGGCTCAAGGGTGTTAATTATTTTTAATAAAATAAACACTGGCTATACCGACGTTTACCTCTGACCACGACTTTGCAGTATTACAGCAGTATTATGTCTAAATATCTAGTTAGGACAAAACTAGAGTGCTCAATGAACTAAGTTATAGTCACTGTAACTCCCAAATATCATCTGTAGTCTTTATGCGTGTGCAAACAAGGGGACTCGGAATTTGGCACAACACATGTTGGTTTGAAAAAAGTACTGTCGTGCCTGCTGCTTGCATGTACTAAATGAAATTGAGCACTTTCTTCTTTGATTTACAACTTTGACCTACCACCTGATTCACTTTCTGCTCCGCTCCCTGACGGGTGACGAAAAATCTACAGAAAAGCCGCACCTCATATTAAGCCGCATGGTTCAAATTGTGGGGGAAAAAGTAGCAGCTTATAGTTTGGAAAATACGGTAATTACATGCTTTTTTTGTACTACTTATTCATAGCCACTACTTTTTTCATTAAATTGAACCTAATTATAGTGTACATAGGAATGTGAATGGTGTATTAATTAATGTGCCATTCAAGCCAGTTGAAATGTCTAACAATGTTTTGTTTGCTTAATATTCTTATATTGCATTGACAATTAACATTCTAAAATGCAAATATAAATATAGGGAACATGACAATGATTCTGCCAGTGAGTAATTAAATGGATGTCAGCTTCAGGTTGAACACTGTATTGGATTTGTCATTGGTCTCATTGTATATTACTAGTATGTCAGTGTCATTACAGTGGCAATGCCTGTTTAATGTAAACCTAATGATGAATGTAAACAAGGTAAACCTATACTATTGTTATACTAGATAAAATAGTCAACATGTACAGATTGGCTAGTCCTAATAGTACAAAAGTACAGATTCACTATGACGACAGAAATAATGAAGGGTTTAGGGGATCAATTAAAACGGGTCAAGTTCTTTTCCAGTACAAATTACTGTGGCGATAAACCCCAAGTATCATATCTGTAATTTGCTAGTTGCATACCAATAAAGGTATACGAGTAAAATAAATCACTCCTAACATTCTGTAAACGTATGCTTACTCACTGAAAGCATCTGGACATTAAGCCATTTTTGCAAATTTGTTATACAAAATATGCCAGTAATCCAGTAGTTAAAAATAAAATATCTTCAGGAGACAAACTGTGTGTAAGTGACCAAACTAATCAAAACTATCTTAATAAAAATAAAAACAAAATAAAAAAACAGGGAAAATTAGGCATACTACTTTTATTTAAATACAACTTGTGGTATACATTACCATGTAACAACAACAATTGAGAACCAAAGGGTCTTTATACAACGGCCTACGGCACGTCTTTGAGCTGCAGGTCTAGAAATGCGGTTGGCTGTCCGGCTGTGCAATTGGATGATGTAGGATCTATGGTGTCATTTCCGTGCCAATATTAGGGGACGCAAAAACTTTTTTTCACGCTCGAGTGTTTTTTTTCTTCTCGATTTTTCGCACAACAAGCACATTTGTTTCGTCTCTTCTTTTGCGTGAGTTTTGACAAGGGGCGTTTTTGGCAGTTTAGGGTCACAGATGGTTTTTGCACTTTGGGGATGGGCTCATCGAAGTTTTTCAGTGAATTCTATTGGCTGATGGTTTTGTGATTGACAATACGCTTACGAAATGTGTTTTTGCACCCCCTGGTTTTGAAATGACACAATACTGATCTACCAAAGCAGTGTGCTAAGCTAACATTTTACAACACAGAGAATAATTTTATTGTGATTACTAAGGCCATGTTCACACCAGACTAACACACAGACGCTGAGGAGCTAGCGCAGCTCTGAGTGACTGATGGACGCATCCTGTCACCTGTGTTCACTCGAAAGCTGTGCCTGCGCAAATGAAAAGAAACAAACTCAAAAGGGGTCGCCACTTCCCGACTTTTCTGACTGAACACGCACACGCCTGTTCCCAATACAGAGGCAAACATGTCCTTTGGTGTAGACTTGGTAGTGTGTAGATGTGGTCAAATTAAACACAGACAACACCACACATTTTCTTCATGGTATAATTTGCAATGAGCTTTCCAGAAAAGTTGATTAACCAGCTTTGATTAAGCATGCATATCATGAGCAACATTTAAAGAACAAAATCATATAGTACACTTGTTAATCTACTACATCAGCCACGGCTCACAGAAGTACGTTTTTGGAGGTGTGAAGAGTGCAGGCGCTGTTTCTCTGTTCCAGTCCCCAGGTGAGAGGAGCGGGGCAGCAGTGGCCTGTTCAGTGGGGGAGTTTCTTTAGAAATTGCATTACTGCATTTAAGGGCAATGCTGGGTATGTGAGAGCAGGTTTTATAGGGTGCTAATGAGGGCCTTTATGCACACACTTAACACTTAAAACACTGCGGAAATATGCCAACTGGGACACTAGGAGAAATTAAACATAGTGAGGATGTGATGTGTATACATATACACAGGGGCGTGTGCATGCGCCCGTGCAAACAGACACACAGTTTTGTGTGTGTGTGCGCGCGCGTGCGTGCGCACAGTTTGTGTGTACTAGCAGACTTTGCACTGGCTTATATGAGGGTGGCCAATGTCAGGTGTAGCAATGAAGTTCAGAGCAGGTCCTGCCTTTACTGCAGTAAGTCATCACATGCTGTGTGTGTGTATTCAAAAGAACAGTGCGGAATCGATTCAAAGTTGAATTCAAAGAGGTGCAATTTGATCAGGAGGAATAATTTTCAGCATTTTACTTAATTGCTAGCAGATGGCCAGTGAGGTGATTGAACATATCAGTGGATGTATGTGTGTGTGTGTGTACCACATACAGGGATTGAGCCAGTGAGGTGATTGAACATATCAGTGGATGTATGTGTGTGTGTGTGTGTGTGTGTACCACATACAGGGATTGAGCCAGTGAGGTGATTGAACATATCAGTGGGTGTGTGTGTGTGTGTGTGTGTGTGTGTGTACCACATACAGGGCAGATTTACAGTTGGAGTTAAATTAGGCTGAAGAGACTTTAAGCTTTGGACTGCAGTTTCCCCATCACGTTATTTTTCTTAACTCAAGACATCTCTCAAATCAAACAAGGGAGGAGGGTTTCCATGCTGAAGCATCAGAATTAGCATATCAAAGTAAATTTGTTTTTTTTTCATAAACAGGACCAAATCTGTTTTGTCTGCCTTATAACAATATAATAATAGTGCTGTGTCTGACTATGGCTTTGTTTATATGTAGCTAGCTACCTGTTTTTCCATAAAAGTTCTTTTACCCAAGAACAGCAAAGCTAAAGAGAATTTGTGTGCGCAAATCTCACACAACTGAAGAGGTTGATAAAAATTTTAACAATGCATCCTCAGATGAAAAGTTACTATAGGCTAAATTAAGCACGAAAGCTGGATCATTTCTTCAAAACTAGTTCTCAATTAACAGGTAAATTCTACTCCACTGTAGTTCCATGAAATGACACTTCATTGTCATTGTGTCTATTATGGTTGCTGACAGTCAAATATCAGCTCACGTTCACATAGAAATATAGACATTGCATATCATTTAAATGAGCTAATAAGCAAGTGCACCCGTGATCAAAAACATTAGCGAATTGACAACAGGTGCTGCATTAAAATGTATTTGCAAAAGTCAAATTCACAACTCAGCTCTGCTGTTCACACCCCAACCTCACAAAGGGAGGGGGGACGGGCTGGGACTACAAACCTCACAAAGGGAGGGGGGACGGGCTGGGACTACAAAGGCTGTGGTTCATATATTTTGCAACAGCCTTAAGAGGGGAACCATTTCAAATGCAAATTTGGACCATTCTATTCTAGTGAATGGGGGAGATCTATCTGCTCCTGCTATCACATTACTCCTAGCGGCCTACTCCAGGTGAATACCGCTTCATTACTGGAGGTCATTAGAGCAGAGTAGCATGGATGTACACGTACGCGCACACACACACACACACACACACACACACACACACACACACACCTCAATATGTAGCAAATATCAGCACTGGAAAAAATGTTCCAACAAACCATACCAAGTGTAGTGTGCAGCAGGACAAACTCATTGATTTGTTGTGATAGGAAACATCACAAAGCTGAAACAGGATGAACCAGGACACGTTAAAGTCGGAGGAAGTCTCTCTTCTCCTTCCTCTGGGCCAGCGGAGATTACTCAGAGACTCCTTCTCATGAATGAAGCCCCTCCCTTCACATCAATGAAGCCCCTCCCTCTCCCTGAACTCGCTTCCACTAGTTCTCCTGCTGCCCCTCTTTTTGTAGGAGGAGGACAAAGCCTGGGCTGTCAATCACACAGAATCCCACTAGGCCCCTCCCACCCATAGAACTTACCCATTGTCTGCTGGGAGGAAAGAGGGGGGCGGAGCAGGCGAATGGAAAGAGTGGGAAGATAAAGACAAAACCAGAGGACACAAAGGGGAAAAAGATGAGCAATGGGATCAGGAATAAAGATGGGGGTGGGGGAAGAAATGGGTATGGAGAGAGAGAGAGAGCGCGAGAGAGAGAGAGCGAGAGAGAGAGTGAGAGAGAGAGAGAGAGAGAGATGGGGTGCAGAGTCAGCAAGACTTATTTAAAGGGGTGTCATAGCTAGGAGACCACATAGCTTTGAGGGTCCTTTCAGTGCCTTTTGAATGTGGGACAAAGCAATAACAAGAGATTGCAGTTAAGTGCAGCCAAACCTGCAGCGCACATTTAAATAATTAAAGCAAACTACCCAGAAACACACCTGTGCATGAGATGGTTAACAGGCTTAAACTCATTCAAGCGTATTACCTGTTGAGATGGAAGCAATAATCCAAAGCTCACATGCACATATGATGAACACACAAATACAACAGGAACAGGAAATACATGGACATGTAGTAACCGCTATATTGTAACTTCAGTGAGCAAGTCCCAAATACGGCTGTGTAAAAAGCCTGTTTTGTTTCATTTTTTTTAAACAAACATTCTCATTCCATGTAACTCATTGTGCACATTTTTGGAAGTTAATTGCAAGAATTAAACAGCTTTGAAATCATTCTCACGGTGAGTAAATATGTAAATACAGTGGGAGGTGAGGACCCCAAGTCTGCAAATAGTAAATATTGAGAATAAATAATGGCAATGTTGCACAAGACATGTGATGAACTCATGAGAACAATGAGAGACCTCCATCTCAGACCCTCAGTGTGTGACATGCGGGACTTTTAAGGCAGAAATGTGAAGTGAGTGCAGGGACAGGTCAGGACATGTCAGGACAGATCAGGACATGTCAGGACAGGTCAGGACAGGTCAGGACATCAGTGGCCAATATTTACTTTACATGTAGCTCCTGTTAACTGCATAAATACACATCTGTAGTGCAGAGAACTACAGATCAGCAAAGCCCACCAGGAACAGGAGAACAGGCAGTGTGAAGCCCACCAGGAACAGGAGAACAGGCAGTGTGAAGCCCACCAGGAACAGGAGAACAGGCAGTGTGAAGCCCACCAGGAACAGGAGAACAGGCAGTGTGAAGCCCACCAGGAACAGGAGAACAGGCAGTGTGAAGCCCACCAGGAACAGGAGAACAGGCAGTGTGAAGCCCACCAGGAACAGGAGAACAGGCAGTGTGAAGGTGAGTCACTTGAAACCAGGTGAGGCTGGACTACACGCACACACAGGGCTCCTGTTACCGTGGTAGCACGCTGAGGGGTTTGCTTCATGTAAACTTGGCAAACTGTGTGGTTCCCCTCGTCATGTGTAAATAGTTTCTACCGATAACCAAGGAAAGCAAGGTCAAACATTACATTGGTGACAATTAATCTGTCACTAGGTTATCTAGTTTAAGAGATTAAACAATATCACCCACTCGTCCTTTAAGAACATACAACAAAAAACAACCCTCTTTGTGAAATGCTGTTTTTGGGTTGTTGATTTTGTAAACATGCTAAGCAGCCCACTATGACTCAATGAAGGTGAGGCTGCTGTAAACTTTAGCTGTTGTTGTTGGGTCTGTTCCACCAAGTGGAGGTCTGCTTTGGGGCCACCAGTCGAGTCAGAGCAAGTGAACTCAAACCTGTCCCTGTTTAAACACAACAGATCCGGATCTCTGAGGAGCTTCTGTTGGGTTCCTACTGTAAGGAGAGCACAAACAGTCCAGTGCAGCAATAGGGCAGAGATGATGTGAAGGGTGTGGCCTGATTAAACCAGATTAGCCAAAGCAGGTGAATTACATGCTAGCACAGGCACTTTGAGCAAGTGACAGCATGCACTCCACTTAAGGCCTTCCATTCCCTGGGAAAGTAGATCTCCGCTAGCTCCAACTTGAAATAATGGACCAACATCAAAGAATGGAAGCAAGAAGAACAGGAAGCACTCTGAGCTCCAGGAGGGGCTCTGGCCCCCCACAGAACAACCACCCAGGAGGGCAGGAGGGCAGAGGGGGGCACTTTCTGATTTGCAATCCAAACCAGAATCAAATGAGTCTCAACGTCACTCCAGAGTCAGTTTCAGAAAACTCCTGAAATTTTATTTGAACTGGACTCAGAGAAACAAATGATCTCGTAACAAGAATGCAATCTTGAATTCTGTTTGGAGTTGTTTACCCTTTCAGCCATGCTGTGTTTTGGGATACACACAGTCACTGCCAGCAGAGTCTTGACGACACATATTATATTGCGATTTTAAAATTTTAGCCGGGTTTACATTTTAGCACATTATTTGGACAAAATATGTAAAGAAACTATTAACCATTTCTAAAAGTTTGCAAAAGAGAAAAAAATTCTTAAAAAAACAGAACTACAAAAGAGACGCTAGCACATGGCCTGACGCAGTGCGTCCATACACATCTATAGAGAACTTATAAATCATTTAACGGACAGTCAACGATGTAGATGGAATAGCCAGACAGGAAGTTATATAAATGAACAGGATGTTTCTAAACAAAAATAGCCAGTTCCTTATATAGCACTTTATATAGCGTATATTAGCAATGAACCTGAGATGTTGGCTTACGTTAACATTGTAATGTTCTGCTGAGGTGTTTGATGCACAATATTAGTTGAAACCCCTTAAAATACTTGGTTTCAATATCCCAAATGGTTTCAAATTCCATCCATTCACTGACCTTTACCTTCATGAAGAGTTAGTTCAGAAACCACTTCAATTTAACATTAAATGCACTTTTATGGGAGGCAAGAGCTGAAGAGGTTGGAGACACTCTGAACTCAGCACACTAGTTATAAGAGGAAGCAGCGGTTTCCTTTTGACTACGTGTTGTTCATCAGCTGTATTATGTCTGGTGGGTTTGACTGTAAACACACACAGGTGATGAAAGGCGCAAGTGAGCTGATGTAAAAATGAGAGTGTGAATGTAAATGTGCCATATTTTGTCAATTGTGATTTTTCACCGCAATCGAAATTTGTCTTCCCCTTTTTACCCATCTGTGCAGTTAGAACACACACACACACTAGTAAATACTAGGGGGCTGTGGTGTACACACACACACACGCACGCACACACACACACACACTAGTGATTTCTAGGGGGCTGTGGATCACACGTGCCCAGAGCGGTGGGCAGCCCTAGCCCAGCGCCCGGGGAGCAGTTGGGGTTAGGTGCCTTGATCAAGGGCACCTCAGTCATGGCCTCAGACCTGGGAATCGAACCCATGACCCTCCGGTCACAAGACCTGTTCCCTACCACAGGACCATGACTGCCACAGTAGCAGAGGATGGGCGGGACCCTGGGCGGGGCCCTGTGTGAGGTCATCCCTCACCCTCTTACTTCCTAATGAGAAGATGTAGTTTGTGTGTTGGGCACACACACGCATGCGCGCATACACACACAAATAAGATCCTGCAAGAAATAAGATCTTACCGCTGTGACCACAGTCATTGTGTCCACACTAAACTGACTGTGGTTTGTGGACAGTGCTGCACTTGAGCTGGTGTACATGAAACAGAAGGACAAAAACATCAAACTGTGTGTGTGTGTGTGTGTGTGTGTGTGTGCACGCATCTGTGTGTAGACCTGTGCTCATGTATCACTGAACAAGCAGATAACAAAGCTTCATTGTGTGTGTGCATGTGTGTCTAAGAACCATGTGATCTGATATTTGCTGTGTCCCCAACTTGCCATAGTCCAAAGTTGGAGAGCACTTCATGAGCAACAGTTTCAGAGTTCTTTGAGTCTGTGGCCAGAAGTGTTTCAGTATATGAGGGACTTGAAAAAGAAATCACAGTATGAACTGGTATATTGAAATATCTAAAATAAAAAAGAAGTCAAATTTATTGAAGTAAACAACACTGTGCAACACCAGAACATTATTCACTTTTACTCAAATATTGACAGGAAGAATTATAAGTGCTCCCCCCACTGTCCCGACAGGTCGTGTAAGCTTCACGCGCCATGCCTTATATTTCTGGCCACACCCATTACAGTGGCCACACCCATAGAATGGAGTGCATAACAGGTTCGGGGGAGGGGAAGCAGCCTGGAGTGATGAGCTTCAAAACAGGGGCGCCAAGCAGGCAAAACAGTGTATGGGTCTGATGACGGAGGCCTGGCTGTTTCTTCCTGTTGTGCTGATGGGCCGGAACATCTGTGTGTGTTTAGACTTATAGCAGAGCAGCAGCAACAACAAAGAGGCAAGGTCACTTGGGAGCGTTCGCGCACACACACACACACACACACACACACACACACACACACACACACACACACACACACACACACACACACACACACACTACCACCACCACCTCTCCCCATGCCACACACAATCCCCAACCTCACACACACCCGCACAGTTCACGCTTCGCTCCAAGTTGGGCCTGGAGCACACAGCTGAAAAGAACAACGTACAACAGGTGAGGGCGGAGGTGCTGAACGAGAACGGTGGAGGTCTGTGCTTCACCAGATCCCACAGAGCACCACGAACAGCCCCGCCCACAGCCCCGCCCACAGCCCCGCCCACAGCCCCTCTGAGCTAACTGTCACAGCAGATGAAATGCAGTGAGCACACACACATTGCCCTTAGGTCAGGTCCCATGACACCCCCCTCCCCCCTCCCCCCAACCCCACACGCACGCCCGCCCACACCCACACACACGCCCACACACGCCCACACACACACACACGCCCACACGTCAAAAGCAGACGGAACATCACTCCAGACCTCACTAGGAAGAGCCTTGTGAGGTGGTAGTTGGATGGGCAGTAGAAACACTACTGCTTGTCGTCATACCGAAAGTGCAAATGGGGGAGGGGTTGAAATTCAAGGTAATTCAAAACTGGGCTGTTAAACATTGTAGGTCTTTAACTCAACCCTGGGTTCTTCATGGTGTACAAATATTCTACAAATATCTAATTCCCTTGGCAAGACTGATTTTAAACATTAGAAGGAGTTTCACTCCTCTGAAGTGCTTTTACACTGTGATGAAGCCTAAATACAATGCACTATGATGTAACTGCGAGAAAACGAAGACTAAAATAGCTTACGCACAAGCACATGCACACTTAGAGGGCACAAATGTTTGCTCGTCTAGAAGGGACACAGAGTGCCTCAAAATGTGGCAGAGGCAGTAGTCCTGTAGTCCTGTAGACCACACACACGTTCTTCCAGCTCGCCTGTAAAGGGCTCTGGATGCCCTGAATGACTATAAGAGCAGAGACACCTTAAGTAGACACACTAGGAGGAAACAGATCCTGAGCTTTACTTGCTGAGATCAGGTTTGATGAGCAGCTTTGAAACCTCCTCATGAAGAACATTAATGCCAGAGCTGAGCTATGGGCTTCACCTCCACTGAAGTACTGAAGCGTCTGGGACTGTGTCAGAAAACACTACTGTGAAAAACCCTCAACATGAAGGGCCTTGGTCCAAAGCATCTGACGACGACAAGCAAGTGAAGCTCAGTGTGCAGATGTGTGAAAGTGTGTCAGTGTGTCCTCTGGAACTACAGCGGAGCTTGATGGAGGCTCCTGAAGATTCCAGTCATGTCTGCGTTTCCTCAAGTGACCACGCCCAGACTGCCTGCAGAAAACATGAATGTACAAGCACACTCCCACAATACCACCAGCACATACACCAGCACATACACCAGCACCCACGTGGCATTTTTTCAAAATGTTTTAGAAGGTTTCATCAACCAAACCAATTCACAGAAAAATCTGCATTAAGTCAAGTCAAATTTATTTATATAGCACTTTTCACAACACATGTTGTTACAAAGCAGCTTTACAATCGTATGGGTCAAGATCCCTAATGAGCAAGCCAAAGACGACAGTGGCGAGGAAAAACTCTGCTATTATATAATCATCATTAGATTTCAGCTAAAAATAAAAACAATTAAGATCATAGTTCATTAAACCTTTAATGAAATATGCAACTTGTTGCAACAATTATTAAAATAAGTATAAGGCACTGGCTTAAACAACGCAAAAATAAATACAATAATAAAGAATTTTTTTTTTAGGTTTTTCTTTCTTTCATTTGTCTCTGGCATCAAACGTAGCTACATATAAATCAAATTAGGTAGGTACCTGAAACTAAGGAATTATTCACAAAAATAAAGTTTTGGTCTCACTGACGTTACAGAAAACACACGAATGCGTGCTAAGGCTAATGAAACAAATCGCCATCAATAATGTTATCTTTTACAGTTACCACGATAAGTAAGTACAAAGTTAGCGCTCTGTTTACGGTAACGTTAGCAGCTAACTAGCGATTTAGATTACAGAGATGACGGTCCCTCTTCATCATTGTCATAATAAGCCACAACATGCTTCAGGTGCTCGTACATCGCGGTTGTGCTGCCGTGGAAGGAAAGTTCTGCCTTGCAGACATTGCACGCGTTTCGGAACCCGGTTACGGAAAATGATCCCACACTTTTGAGTTCCGTAGCCGGGTAGCCATGATACCAGTCTGTATAATGTCCTGGGATATCATCCACTGTCTACCTCGGTTTCCACTACTGCGCATGTGCGTTAGGGACAGAAAGGCAGACGCGACCGCAGCAGTATGGAGAGAGAAAAAAAACACGACGCATCGACTATTAAATTAGTCGTCGACTATTTTAATAGTCGACATAATCGTGACTAGTCGACTAATCGTGGCAGCCTTATACATAACCCAGAGATGTCAGGCTTAGAGACAGATAAACGCCAGAGGTTGATAGAAGGCAAACAGATGACCAGGAGCGAGATCAACACGATCAACAAGCTCCACAATTCATTCAGTCAATGTGCAGGATCCCGAAGGCTGAGATTCAACCAGACAGCCTTTACAAATATCAACAACACTAAGACTCTTGCTCAAACACTGTCTGAACGGTTGAAGTCAAACCTTATGAACAAGTTCAATGAAGAAAGTGCTGGCACATAAATTATTTTGATTGGTCTTATTTTCAGTGCATCAATACGACAGTCCCGTGTCTACTGGCAACGAAAAGCATCCATAAGGTGCAAAGAGCATAGTAGTGACCCCAAGTCACCCAAGACAGAATTACCAAAGGGTGTACAGTACACTATCGGGTACACAGTACAGTCAGACTGAGGCTGAAGGAGAATGAACACAGACCACAGAAAGGGAATAAAGTCTCCACAGATTCTAAATGTCAGACTGAATGAGATTTCTAGTAGAGAGAAATAAATTAGGCAATAGACATAATTCATACATGGGTACTTCATAAAACAGGATTTCTCAGAATACCTTGTTATTTTACCTCATCGTACTGGACACTCTTGACGTTTGGCTTAAATTATTTGGTCAAGGGTGAAATGTCCCAAGAGGAACACCAATTTGATGAATCTGCTGATTGTGTGTGTGTGTGTTCGTTCTGATAGGGTGAAGCACACATGAGCCTTGCACTGCGGTCAGATACTTTGCTGCATTTTGCATTGGTGCTTGGGCAACACTAACCATCAGCACTAATCCCCAAAATCCTGACTGCTCCCCAGCGCGGAGGGTAAACCTCCGTGAACACCCTGAGGGTGCTGTAGGATAACGAGAGAGGGGTAACGAGAGCTCTCTGGCTTGGCAAGGCGGTCGGAAGCAAAGCCTTAACATTCCTCAGCCTACCCCATTATTCTCTTTTCCTGTCTGCCTCTGCATGGATGATTTGAGCTTATATAAGTGGTGGGCCGTTAACGGCGTTAACGGCGGTCGTTAATTTGATACTCTTATCGGGCGATATAAAAATTATTGCCGTTAATCTATTCTTAAAGTTGGGTTGGGCTCGGCTGTATTCCTAACCAAATTGCGCAGTAGGGGCGACAACGAGTTTTCAAACCTGTGAATTACATATCGTACATGTGTTTACATGGATGCAGCCACGAAGTCGCCAGGTTTGCTTCATGGAAAATTCATTTTTAGGAACGTAAAGTGTTACCGGAGCGGAGCTCGGAGCGGCCGTTTTCTGCATGGTCCTAGCGCTAGATTCGTCGCTATTTAAATATTTATTTTTAACCGTTAAAACTGCAGAGGACCAAACCCGGCTTTTGAAAATTACGTCCGTGAGGTTAAATGTACTAAATGTTGGCTTACATTTCAAATATCATGTTTAGCTGAATAAACATGTTATCAACCCCTTTTAATGTACAGTATGTAGGCTTACAAATTCATGTTTAACTGAATAAACCGTTGAAGTGAATAAAGGCCTTCTCGTCCAACATCAGTATGTGACCTTACAAATGTGCTTCTAGAAGAATGGTCAACATTAACATCAGTAGTTCCTTATGAGAAGAGCATACCAACAACTATTTCCAAATGCTCTTGTTTCTGTGATCGCAAGAAAAGAAGCCCATCTTCATGTCAGCACACTTCGCTAGGAAGCAATCCAGAATCATCGGAATGAAATATACCGAGGCAGGAGCCTGACTAACAGGTTGGATTAGGCATGACTTGGAATTTCATAATTTCCTCTGGTAAATGCCTAACACTCAACACTTGTTCATGAAACTCAAAAGAGGAAAGATAAATAAGTAGGCCAGCATGTTCTGCTGTTTGTTTACTCTGTATATGAGACTTGCCAGTCAGGAAAACGGTGACCTTAACAGGTGCTCATAATTTATTCATATGTCATTTTAAAATGGCATTCAGAGAAGCCCAACAGGCAACTGGGTGAGTGGCGTTCAAACACACCTTCGAGTGGCTAGACAGGCAACATGACCTCTTGATACATCAAAAAGACCATAACAGGGCATAAGTTATTAGCTTCCTGCTCAACTCTGCTGTACTGAAAGACCCCGGCAACCCCCTGTGCTTTCTTCCCTCTAGTGTCGCTTTCAAACTACTTCCATTATGTTGTTTCTGATTTCCTTTGTGGATACAGGATTACTGCACGTGACTGACACCCATTCAGTTTTTTCAAAGTAGCCTGACCATGACGAAAGATGTTTTATCTTTCAAAAATGATGGCAAGTCAAGTCTCCAAAGTTGCTGCGTCTTTCTGTAGTCCGGCATTTCTCAAAGTGTACCCCCCCCCCCCCCGTCACCAAATCACGACCGCCACCCCCATTTGTATTTTATTATCATTTTGTTTGGGTGATATGGGACAGGTGGGGCATGGAAGGTGGGGAATGATAGAAACAGTTTGAGAACCACTGATCTACACCATCAGAACCACTGATCTACACCAACAGAACCACTGATCTACAGAACCACTGACCTACACCATCAGAACCACTGATCTACACCAACAGAACCACTGATCTACACCTACAGAACCACTGATCTACAGAACCACTGACCTACACCATCAGAACCACTGATCTACACCAACAGAACCACTGACCTACACCAACAGAACCACTGACCTACAGAACCACTGACCTACACCATCAGAACCACTGATCTACACCAACAGAACCACTGATCTACACCAACAGAACCACTGATCTACAGAACCACTGACCTACACCATCAGAACCACTGATCTACACCAACAGAACCACTGATCTACAGAAGCACTGACCTACACCAACAGAACCACTGACCTACACCATCAGAACCACTGATCTACAGAACCACTGACCTACACCATCAGAACCACTGATCTACACCAACAGAACCACTGACCTACACCAACAGAACCACTGATCTACACCAACAGAACCACTGATCTACACCAACAGAACCACTGATCTACAGAACCACTGACCTACACCATCAGAACCCCTGATCTACACCAACAGAACCACTGATCTACACCAACAGAACCACTGATCTACACCAACAGAACCACTGATCTACAGAACCCCTGATCTACACCATCAGAACCACTGATCTACACCATCAGAACCACTGATCTACACCAACAGAACCACTGACCTACACCATCAGAACCACTGATCTACACCAACAGAACCACTGATCTACACCATCAGAACCACTGATCTACACCAACAGAACCACTGATCTACAGAACCACTGACCTACACCATCAGAACCACTGATCTACACCAACAGAACCACTGATCTACAGAACCACTGATCTACACCATCAGAACCACTGATCTACACCAACAGAACCACTGATCTACACCAACAGAACCACTGATCTACAGAACCACTGACCTACACCATCAGAACCACTGATCTACACCAACAGAACCACTGATCTACAGAACCACTGACCTACACCATCAGAACCACTGATCTACACCAACAGAACCACTGATCTACAGACACACTGATCTACACCATCAGAACCACTGATCTACAGACACACTGATCTACACCATCAGAACCACTGATCTACAGAACCACTGACCTACACCATCAGAACCACTGATCTACACCAACAGAACCACTGATCTACACCATCAGAACCACTGATCTACAGAACCACTGATCTACACCATCAGAACCACTGATCTACACCATCAGAACCACTGATCTACACCATCAGAACCACTGATCTACACCATCAGAACCCCTGATCTACACCAACAGAACCACTGACCTACAGAACCACTGACCTACAGAACCCCTGATCTACACCAACAGAACCACTGATCTACACCATCAGAACCACTGATCTACACCATCAGAACCACTGATCTACACCATCAGAACCACTGACCTACACCAACAGAACCACTGACCTACACCAACAGAACCACTGACCTACAGAACCACTGACCTACAGAACCACTGATCTACAGAACCACTGATCTACACCAACAGAACCACTGATCTACACCAACAGAACCACTGACCTACAGAACCACTGATCTACACCATCAGAACCACTGATCTACACCATCAGAACCACTGACCTACACCAACAGAACCACTGACCTACAGAACCACTGATCTACACCATCAGAACTACTGATCTACACCAACAGAACCACTGATCTACACCATCAGAACCACTGATCTACACCAACAGAACCCCTGATCTACACCAACAGAACCCCTGATCTACACCAACAGAACCCCTGATCTACACCATCAGAACCACTGATCTACACCAACAGAACCACTGATCTACACCAACAGAACCACTGACCTACACCAACAAAACCACTGATCTACACCATCAGAACCACTGATCTACACCATCAGAACCACTGATCTACACCATCAGAACCACTGCTGTAGTCTAACAAAAGTCAGGATTCTACTAAGAGGTGCGTAGTGCACCCTTTATGAAGGCTTTATGGCCTTGTTAAGTAAAAATGTAACAGCTATGCACTTGAACTTGAGGAGCTCCAAATAAAAACAGACACCAAAGCTGAAGGGTGGAGGGTGTAGGGTGGAGGGTCTGGGAGGAAACTGCAGCGTGGGCCTCTCATGTCTCGTGGGAACAGGTGTCTGTGGGGAGATTATGCCTGCATGAGTCATACGAGTCACCAGGAGGACGAGTGGGGTAAACCCCCACGGTGTGAGTTTATACTAGGACCTCCTGCAATATGGACCAGTCTGGTTCCCTTCAGACTGAACAGTGGCACCAGAATTACAAACCGTTGCTGGTCTGGAGTCAGCTGAGACGCATGGGCAGCGCACTGCAGAATGAGAATGATCCGCCTGACGGCAGAGCTGTTACTCAACCAGCACCATGGACAAAAGCTTTATTAAAAGTGTTGATTTTGCCATAACTGAAAGAGACAGCTATAAGAATTCATGCTTGTTCTTTGTTTTTTTTTTATTACCCTCTAAACTAACAAAACATCTATGTCTAAGCTTTGTATTATCTAGCTACTGTACCTCAACAGGTAGGTACATGATGCTACAGACCAAGGCCGGTGATTAGACACTGGTGATAAGGCTGGTTTGAAGCGTGGGTCATACAGGACATGTATTTAACTGAACAATATAAACAACAACAGCAGCCAGCTTTCAGGAGTTGTAGGACGTGCATGCACACACAAAATATGCATAAGATAAACATATGATTGGCTATATGAATATGGAGCAATCAAAGGGCATCACGGCGAGGCATCACGACGAGGCATCACATCACGACGAGGCATCATGGCATCACATCACGACGAGGCATCACGGCATCACATCACGACGAGGCATCATGGCATCACATCACGGCGAGGCATCAGGGCATCACATCACGGCGAGGCATCACAGCATCACGGCGAGGCATCACAGCATCACGGCGAGGCATCACAGCATCACGGCGAGGCATCACAGCATCACGGCGAGGCATCATGGCATCACATCACGGCGAGGCATCAGGGCATCACGGCGAGGCATCACAGCATCACGGCGAGGCATCACGCCGTGGTAGACTATGAAGTTTTTTCTGATTCAGCCATATTTGGCTCCTTTAAAAGTCAGAGTTCATGACATGAAACTGGTGCTGGGCGGTATACCGGTTTGCACCGAAAACTGCGGTTTGCGTTTATTTTTGTTATCATAATAATTTTTCATATACCGGCCACACCAGTTTAAATAACCTTCACGTGTCCAGAACGCAGCACGGTCGTTAATTGTTTCTCAAGGAACGCTTTTTATTGCTGCGCCGCTAAGTACACATGCAAATCTAGCTTACTGAAAACGAGGGACGTTCTGAACCAGAAGTTCTACCAAAGACTGAAGTAAAAGATGATGCCCCAAAGGAACTTTAGCCAAAGAAAGAAGCCGTGAAAAATCCGTTGCAACAGCCATAACGCTGCTTATACTTGACGTGTCACGACTGGCGCCAGGATCCATCTGCAGCGGCGTCACGAACATGTGCACCTCTCGATTTTTGTATCTTCGCATATTCCGCTCTTCAGTGCGGTGTTTTACGGCAAGTTATGTTTGCAGGGTTCATACACCTTAACAAGGTGGAATTAAAGCACTTTCAAGGTCCATTTTCAATATTTTCCAACACCTTCAGCTTAATTAAGTTACATATTTATATAAATACTAGGGGTGGGCATAGATTAATTTTTTAAATCTAGATTAATCTCACTGAAATCTTGAAATTAATCTAGATTAATCTATATTAAAACGGCTCATATGCGTGCTACCCAAGTAATGACTAAAAGTCTGAGATAGGGTTTCTTAATACAGAGGACCAAGCGATACATTAGACCAGGGGCTCATCTCCTGTTTCCAAAATGCATCAATGACTGCTTGAGAAGAAAAAAAAACATCCTCAATAAAATGTAGGCTACTCGTGTTCAACGGTTTATTCAGTTAAACATGAATTTGTAAGCATACTGTACATTAAAAGGGGTTGATAACATGTTTATTCAGCTAAACATGATATTTGAAATGCAAGCCAACATTTAGTACATTTAACCTCACGGATGTAATTTGGGGGGGACTTTTTCAAAAGCCGGTTTTTTCAAAAGCCAATTTTTCACGCCAAATTGGGCTCGTTTGAAAATACAGCCGCGGGTAAAAATTCAGGAGTCACGGGGTGAGGTTTTTGGGCTACTTTTGAGTTGGGCTACTGCGGGAGTTTACAAGTCAACACTAAGAATCGATCGCAATATAATACTCAATTTGTCTCCATTTTACACACTCGCCACCCCCCCCACCCCCATCAACAACTTTGGGCTTTGGGCTAGTTTAGGCTTCTGAAGGGTGGGTTTTACACTGATTTTGTGCGGGATATTTTTGTAGGACCTGGCAACCCTGCATGAAGCAAACCTGGCGACTTTGTGGCTGCATCCATGTAAACACACGAACGATTTGTAATTCACAGGTTTGAAAACTCGTTCTCGCCCCTACTGTGCAATCTGGTTAGGAATACAGCCGAGCTAAACTGTCAAGTTGAAAGTCATCATAGTTTGCTTACCCATTTTGACCCAGTTCCCAACCCAACTTTAAGAATAGATTAACGGTGATATTTAGGACTTTTCAGTACAACAAGACAAACAGCCCTGTCTACTTTATGTCTAAATAAATAACTTATTTTTTATTAACTGGTGTGCAATTTATACTATTACGTGTAGCTGGATCACATAAGTTGTATAAGGTTTTACATTTTTACTGCAACTGTCATGCTATATGATTCATTCACTACTTTAGTGCTACCATTTGAAAACTGATCATGTGGGGCCATGCAAATCTGTATTACATGTAATACTTAGGTGGAGACATTGTTCTAACAGTTGAATAGGGTACTCTTAACCATGCTACTGTAGTAATTCTATTCACAATCAATGCAGTTAACACATCATGCAAGGGGGGAAAAAAACTGTCAAATTACATGAAACTGATAAAATTTCGAAAAATACAGTGACATAGAATTTTGGTCATAACACCTAGCACTACATGAAACAGACACTCACACTAATGCGGACACCTGCCGTGGTGTCATGAGCACCTGAGTGAATCACGCCAGAGCGACTTTTAATTATTCAGCCGGGACCATCTGTGCTTGAGCGTGTTTACATAGTCATACACCTGCTTAGAAGGACCACATGCAGACAACAGAGATGCAGAGAACTCTAGAGAATCACATGCCCCAAATGAGAAGTCCCACTACGACTGTTTGGCCCACTGAGATGGCATGTCGCCCTGGGGACAACCCACTGCGATCCTTCACCTCTTCCTGAACTCTCCCTAGTGCTAGCAGGATTGGCCCTGGGCTTAAAGCCTCTGGGACTGGGTGCGGCGCAGGACATTTAGGGTAAACACGGGCTTGAGGCAGCTTCCACCCCCACAGTCCTACGCCCCTGTCCACATCACCTCCCCAGACTGCACCACCCTACGCCCCACTGCAGAAACTCTGACGTGGCAGGCCATGACACACCTCCCTTTGTTGAACTCCCTCCACTCATCCCGCTGGCTGGGCCTGCCCCACGTCCTGCCCCAAGATGCCCGTGTTTACCCTAAAACACAGATGACCGGCTCAGCTTGTCTGGAGTTTATGAGAATACAAGGGCATGACTTTGGGTGTGCAAGAACAGGAGCGATCTCCCTGCCAGATCCACCAGACACCATGGAACGGCACGCTGGTGCTTTGATGTGTGTGTGTGTGAGATTATTTCTCTTAAGCTGGGCCTCCCTGTTGTGAGGGGGTGGGCGGCCTGCCAGGCGCTGATCCTCCCCTGGACTCCCCTGGGCAGGACATGGAGGCACCTTGGACAAAAGGCAACAGGGCCTCCATGTTACCAACCACTTCACTGAAATCCCAGTCACCATCGTGCACGGCCGAGCTCCAGACACACAGGCAGCGTCTGAAGGTAGAGCCAGTCGTCTGTGACCCTATAGTTAGTTTGACCTTTGTGAAGTCATTGGGTTCACCAGAAGGCCACTGTCCCTGTGCTTGTGACCTCGTTCAACCAGTTTATCCAGACATTCAAGCGAAGGTTCCATTGCTTACAGTTCTGGTGTTTATAACAAACCCCTCCTGCGGTCACCCTGTTGTAAAGTGTGTATAAAATCCAGATCAACTTTAGTTGAATTAATTGTGCATACCAAGTTGTTCTGTTCAGAAAGAGTAGGAAAATACGTTATTGTTTTGTTGTTCATTTGTTTGCTATAAACAAAACCCTTCCATCGCTGCCATGCATCTGTTAGAGCCAATAGGAAACAAAGAAGAGAATGAAGCCAGGAGCTCAGAGGAGGAGAGAAGCAGAGACAGACTGATGCAAAAGCGCTTGAGCAGGTTGGGAGAGGCAGCAGGTCGAGGTGGAGGAGGGTGGGCTTACTGCAGAGTGCACAAACACACGGCACTGATTTATGGGAACTGCTGGCCCAGTTCTGCTGGGGGACGACACGTGCACTCACTCTCTCACACACACACACACACACACACACACACACACACACACAGAGTGAGAGCGAGAGAGAGCAAGAGAAAACCAGGATTACAGGTCTGCCAAAAAATACAGTAATAAAATGTTAATAAATGTAACAAGTGGCAAGAAACCTGCATAATACTAACTAGTCTCTACAGGGCTATGCTGATAGATGACCAAACTGAGAAACAGGAGTCGGCAACATCTTCAACACAGCCAGGACGAGTTGCTGGAAAGAAAGAAGAGACTGAACTAATGACGAAGTCAAAAGACTGCATTAGTAGGCTGGGACGCATTTCAGCATTGCCTCTGTTGGCACAAAACTGCACAATCCAAAAAAGGCTTTTTAAAATGGTGGGTTAAGCTGACTATAGTCCCCATGTGGATGGCCTGCTCCACACCTGCTCCACATGCAGCCGGAGAGTCCACTCTTCCCCGGTGTTCCATGACTGGAGTATCCCAAAGGGAAAATCCATGCAAGCTTACAACGATCACTTGGGTTCAGGTTTCATTGCTTTTTGATAAAACTATTTCCAAGATCAATCAAAGGTACTAAGAACCCACATTACACCACGGCAAATAAAGAAATGAAAATAAATATTGTACCTGAAGAATCTTATTTACAGGGTAGACCAAATGCTACATTCGATGTGATGACCTCAACTGAACATCTGTTCCTTTAAAAACAATTGTGGCAATAGCAGGAACAGCTGACAACACTGTGGCAACTGTGGTGAGGTTCTGTGATGGCAGCAGACGCAGGTGAGCAGTAGGGTGTGAGCAGTAGGGAGTGAGCAGTAGGGTGTGAGCAGTAGGGAGTGAGCAGTAGGGAGTGAGCATTAGGGAGTGAGCATTAGGGAGTGAGCATTAGGGAGTGAGCATTAGGGAGTGAGCAGTAGGGTGTGAGCAGTAGGGTGTGAGCAGTAGGGAGTGAGCATTAGGGAGTGAGCATTAGGGAGTGAGCAGTAGGGTCAGGCTTAAGATGACCATGAATGGAGAACCACGAGGAATAACATCTTCTCACGCATGAAAAAACTCTTAATTTTGCACAGGGAAGGGTGCACAAAGACAGGATGTTGAGAAGAGTGTGCATGTGTGTTGGGGGGGGGGGGGGGGTGTGTCTAACCCTGGAACATGCAGGTCGCTACAAAACTAGCATTAGGTCACATTGGCGCAATAAGAACACCATCCAATATACATCTGGGACAAACGCACTTATAACCAAACCAACACACTAACTCATCTGCACAGAAGAGTTTTCAAATGTTAGCATCACTTTTAATCCATAAAGCATTTTTCATTCCTGCCAAAGAGCCCCTCTCCTGTGTTTATGGCTGCTTGAAAGACAACAGCTCAGGGTCCTTTGCTTGATGAATTTGTTTGGATTTTACTGTAGCGTTGAGCATTTGCAGCCTAACAGATTTCTGCTGTAACTACAAATGAAATGTGTACTGTGCATGTGGAGTACCAAGGGTCTGGTGATTTGGGCTATACAGTTCTCTGCTTCTTTATTGCTGGTGATGTTGGCCTTTACAGTACTGATATTGCTGGTGATGTTGGCCTTTACAGTACTGATATTGCTGAAAGCCACAATATGCAAATTAACTCCAACAAAATCACAGCTTTTTTTTTTGCATGCTGAGAACATTTTGACCAATCACAGCTGTTCCAGATGGGCGTTCTGTGGACCATCTGAATCATAGTACTCATGATCCAATTCGAATCAAACAAAAATATAGAAATAAATAGAAATACAGGCTAATATTTAACCATGTCAAGGATTCACCAGCAGACTCCTCATGTGTTGCAAGTCATATTGCAATGTAACCATATAATTACAATGTAGCATCTCTTTCCCTGTCACTATTATGATTGCACTGTAAACAGGTCTGCAACCACCTACAGGGCGGTAAAGCCAATAAAACACACATTCAAGTGGCGTTTAGTGACTAATTGCAGCTATTAATCACACCTACCTTTCACTTCCACGCTTCAGATATACACTATTAGGGGTAAAGATTAAGAAGAAAATATGCATTAAAACATCCATAGGGATTTATGGTCTCTTGGTAATATGTGAATGCAAGTTGCGTTTGTAGACTTTGTAAGCTTATTTTAAGTTTTTATTTGTAAATTTGTGGTATTTCCCTTCCTGAGTGGTGACAATACAAAGCTGTACTGAACGCGGAGGAGAATCACCCTTACACACTCACGCTTACCCAGCACTGAACGCTGAGGAGAACCTCCCTGGCACACTCACGCTTACCCAGCACTGAACGCTGAGGAGAACCTCCCTGGCACACTCACGTAGGTTTGTCCCGATCCAATATTTTTTTTTTTTGAAAGTCCGATCCGGGTTTTCCTATTGCACCCATTTATATAATCCATTCCGGTTTTTGCTGTGTTTTCGCCAGTGAGAGTAAAATCTGGTCCGCGTTTTCCAGCACACCTTCAGCACACGAGCATAGTCTCCCCAATTTAGCTCAGTGGCATCTCCTAACCATTAAGACGGCCATGTAAATGTGAAGTTATCTGTAAAAATGTCAGTTGTGTGGGATTATTTTACCTTAAAGGACGACAAAGACGAAGAGGTAGAGTGCAACATATGCCACAGTAAAGTTAAGCATGGTGGTAAAGCTGTAAGAACTTTTAATACAACTAATCAAGCATTTAGCGAAATACCACCATAAACAACATGACGAGTTTCTAAAGAAAACCGAAGACAAAAAGAAAGGTCCTACACAACTAACACTGGCAGAAACGTTTGCGAAGCGTGACAAACTGCCACTTAAAAAATTTTTTTTACAATATTATTGTAATACTGTAATACTGAATACTGAGGAGAACCTCCCTGACACACTCACACTTACCCAGCACTGAACACTGAGAACCTCCCTGGCACACTCACACTTACCCAGCACTGAACACTGAGAACCTCCCTGACACACTCACACTTACCCAGCACTGTACGCTGAGGAGAACCTCCCTGACACACTCACGCTTACCCAGCACTGAACACTGAGAACCTCCCTGGCACACTCACACTTACCCAGCACTGTACGCTGAGGAGAACATCCCTGGCACACTCACACTTACCCAGCACTGTACGCTGAGGAGAACATCCCTGGCACACTCACACTTACCCAGCACTGAATACTGAGGAGAACCTCCCTGACACACTCACACTTACCCAGCACTGAACACTGAGAACCTCCCTGACACACTCACACTTACCCAGCACTGAACACTGAGAACCTCCCTGACACACTCACACTTACCCAGCACTGAACACTGAGAACCTCCCTGACACACTCACACTTACCCAGCACTGAACACTGAGAACCTCCCTGACACACTCACACTTACCCAGCATGCCACTGACCTTGGCCCGGCAGCCAAGATGAAAACCAACATTTGACTCATTAGTAATTTGAGTTTTTTGCAAATGAGGAAAGTTTGTTCTTTTATCTCCCATGACTGCAATCATGTGAATCATGGCTGACAAAAAAGCAAACAACGGCAGCACAATGAGGCTGCACGTTCAATATGTGCAGTTGGGTGGAGGATGTCAGTCTGGCTGAAAGGACCTACTATGTTAGTTGTCACAAGATATGGCATGACTGTCAAAGCTGAAGGACCCACCCCCACCTCCTGCTCTAAAAACAAAACAGTGCCTCAGGGACAGTAGTTGGAACCTCCCACTTCCTGAAACGAAGGCGGGCAGGAACGAGGTGTTCTACCTGCCCATGTAAGACTGACAGCAGGTAACTAAGCTGAGCTGACCTGCGCTGCCTTTAACCAAAGCTCTGCCAGCTGGTGAGTTGTTGCAGGTGTGTGGGGTTAATCCCGTTATCACCCCCCGTACCCAACGTATCTCCACAGGCGCTCGTTGGGCAGGGAGGGGCCTGTGCTGCCAGATATGATGTGGATTAGGTACTGCACAACTGACAGAGCCAGAGATTCCCCCTGAATGATTACAGAGAGCATAAGGGAAGTCCTCTTCAGATTCCTGGCACCACTCATGAAGCAGGATCAGTAAGTTGGGTGCTAAGCTGGATCTAAAGCTGCCAGCCATTTTTCCACAGAAATTAGCAACTGTGAGGATCTCCTATTTGTCTTTATACAGCTGTGGTCAAACAAAACAATGATGCAGAAACAGCCTGAGCAATTGTATATGAGAATGGCCAGACCTACCTATTGATCTGTTTGCATCTTGCAATACTGGGCCGTACCATAGCCTCTTTAGTACAACATGGTGAAATACAGCTCCTACCAAGCTATAATTTAAAACTACAACTACAGTGAAGTTTCATCTAGTGTTTCAAAACTAATATGTAATGTCTTCTTCTAACAGTCTAAGATGCATAATTTACTTTTTCCACTTTAGCCATTCCCAAGATTCAAGTTACATTTGGCTGATGGTCACAGCAGCCCAGATCTGTGGACTAGGCTTCAGAAAACTCACCGAGGACACTAAACCTCCATCTGCTCATACTAATGCCACCCTGGCACCGACACCCAAACCGTTCATTCACTCTCAACTCATCCCGCAATAACCACTCACCCTAACCTTGGTGGAAGAGGTCACAACCCAACCATGCACCCTCTGTACCCAACCATGTACCTGACCTTGGCTGGCATTATGTTAAGTGTCTTGAACTGTTACGATCTTGAGCTAAGTATTCTACATTATTATTATCCACTTAGTATCATAGATGGAATCTACTGTCAACACATATTGCATGCCATTAAATAGGCTTTGTAGAGCAGTGTCATTAGGATCCAGTGTGTTATTAGTCATGAATAACTGTTATGAGTGTGGGGGAGGGGCTTGGCCCAAGCAGCTTACGCCACATGGTAGCAGCACCACACTGAGAGGCACCATATGGCACCGGCAGGACAGAAGCAGGTCCTGACCAGAGCTGCAGCTCACAGTCGCGTGCCAAGACAACAGTGTACTAACCAGGTGCCGTTGACACACTTCTGTGCTCTTCAATCTAACTTTTCAACAAGACACCAGAATTAATATGAATCCTGTTAATTACAAAATAAATTTAAAATGCCCACATAATAAAATGGAGCATAATAAATAGAAAAATGTACAAACTCAGTGTTCTTGTTTTATGCTTTCAAAGAGAAAAACATCATCTTGCTTCTCCTTGCTGCAGGGCGCCCGTATGTCCGAGATCTGATCGGTCTCTGCACCAGGGACTTGGTCGTCAGCATTTCTGCTGTTCTGTCCGAACCACGCTAGCTAACCAGCCTGGCTAGCAGAGTCTTCCTTCACCAAGATGAATGTATTGCCAGGACTACAGAGGACGGCACGGCATGACCGAGTCAGACTAAAGTGCTCGCGGCTGTTTAGATTGAAATGTGTTGGTGATGCATTCACGAGCTTCAGCTCCAACACATCTCACACACACACACACACACTCTCTCTCTCTCTCTCTCTCACACACACACACAGGCCTCAGGTGAGACTCGCTTACCACACACACTACCAACGGCAAAGTCAGCATCATCTTAAATACATGCGCACAACCATCTAATTCCCCAAGAGTCAGTGTTTGGCATAATCACGGCGTTAAAAAACATTGTTATTGTTATAAACCCGAGGTGTGTCCTACCTGACGTCCGTGATAACACCCCCTGCTCAGACCCTCTTACCTTGGGCAGCTCCCTCAGCTGGTTGGCGTCCAGCAGCAGCTCCTCCAGACTGCGGCTGTATCGGTAGATCTCGTCCGGCACGCCGTGCAGGGAGCAGTGTCGCTTATCCACCGACTCGACGTGGCGGTTGCACCGCCACAGGGGAATACACTTGAGCATGTCCGGGTGTTGGAGGTGGATCAGGCCCTCCGCATTAGAGAAGATGGGAGTGGAGGGCGGATGGGGGGGTGATCTCGTCGTGTAACGTTCAAATCGTTAAATGTGATCCACGATGAGAGTAAAACTCCCTCCAGAACACGAGCAGATGAAGCGACCTGCAGCGGGTCCGGTCCAGTGGAGGGAACCTGCTCTCTTTACATACGGCAGATCCACAAATCCGTACAAACTAGTTTAGTTAGCAACAGATTTCTTTGGTATTTCAAGCTCAGGTAGAACTCACATCTCTTAAAATGCCATTAAAACAACAGTGTAAATATCAGTGTAAGAGGCGCGTGGTGTGGTTCAGTAATGATCCCGTCCAGCTCCAGCACTAATGGACCTGCTCCGATCTTCGCTGTTCCGGCGTTTAGGACCGGATCGTGTCGGTGTGCTGGAGCCCAGCGCTGCTGCAGCACCACCCTGACGCTCAACTACACCCAACCCAGCGTGGAGACCCGGGCCACGGCGGCAGGCCAGCCGGGCGCACCGCGGCGCTCCAGGTGTGTGGTGGCGGGGCTGCGCTGCTGCTCCACCGGCTCGCCGCGCCTCTCACGCCCCGCGAGGAAGATCCGAGATCCGCGAGGAACCCGCGAGAGATGGTGAGAGCGCGTGTTGTTACTCACAGGGCTAAACTCGTTAATGTGCGACACACCTGGCTGCGCTGGTTCTCCAGGGAATTTCCTGCTTTTGTAGCCGCGTCTTGAGGTGCTGAGAGAAGCGGTTCCTCTCTTACCAAACCCGCCTCATGTGTGGGGATACGGCGCCTCACGGCGGGGACTCCAGCTCCGTGAGGACACCTAGCGGTCTGGAGGACTAACGGCGCCTCACAGCGGTGTGACTCCAGCTCCGTGAGGACACCTAGCGGTCTGGAGGAATAACGCCTAGGAAGCGTCCAACAGGCCGTGAAGTTCAGTAAGATTCAGGTACTATTCTCATACATTCTTGCATAAAATATTGAAACAGTATATAAGTAATAACAATTACTTATTTTGATTTTTATCACTATTATTTCACAACACATACATTGGGCTGGCTAGCATCGGCTCAATGGGGTACCAGAGGGTGACGTCATTACCCACGAGCCCTTGCGGCTCCGGCCCTGTTATGCGTATTATAATAATAATAATAATAATAATCTTTATTTGTATAGCACCTTTCATACATACATGCAACTCAAAGTGCTTTACAGTATAAATAATAAAATATTAAAATTAAAGATAAAAGAAATAATTAAATAAAGTGACAAATTATAAAATAATAGACTAGAGTTTCTTAACTAAAAGCAGATCTAAACAGTAAAGTTTTGAGACTGTTCTTGAAACTATTCAGGGATGAAATGCCTCTGAGCTCTTCAGGAAGAGAATTCCAGAGCTTTGGGCCATAATGGCTAAAAGCACCCTCGCCAATCTTTAATCGGCATCTAGGAATCACCAGTAGATTACTGTTTGAAGACCTCAGAGACCTGACTGGAACATATCTAACTATCATTTCACTGAGGTAAAGAGGGGCAAGACCATGAAGACATTTAAAAACCATGACTAGAACCTTAAAATCTATCCTAAAGCTGACAGGTAACCAGTGCAGTGAGTGGAGTGCAGGTGTAATATGATCTCTCTTTCTCCTGCGGGTCAGAACCCTTGCAGCCGCGTTCTGAACTCGCTGTAGGTGCGAAATAGAGCTTTTTGGAAGAGCAGATAGAACAGCGTTACAATAATCTAGCCTTGATGTGATAAATGCATGAACAAGTTTTTCACTGTCAGCAGGAGTGAGCATATCTCGGACCTTAGCAATGTTTCGAAGGTGAAAATAAGCTGTCTTGCATGTAGTCATGATGTGTGATTTGAAGCTGAGCTCATTATCAAAGGTGACGCCCAGGTTCTTAACACATTGTCTGGCATTCAGATTCATTTGGTTTAAATAGGTCTGGACATCATTCCTTTGTGAATCACTGCCAAGAACAAGAACCTCTGTCTTCTGTTTATTTAATTGCAGAAAATTGTCAGACATCCATGTCTGTATATCATCTATGCAGTCAAACAGTGAGCAAATTGATTTTAGGGCCTTAGGTTCTAGAGAAATGTAAAGTTGAGTGTCATCTGCATATTGATGATAACTAATACCATGTTTATTAATTATATGTGGTAACGGAAGCATATATAGGTTGAATAGTAACGGCCCAAGAATTGATCCTTGGGGGACGCCACAAGTTATTTATTATGTGATGTTTATGTCTGTATAGTGTTAATAATGATGATTAATTGTGTGTTATTAGTTAAGTCACCCCGGTCCATTTTTTTTATGTACATGTGCATTATCGTAGTTCTCCCTCCATATATGTGTAACTTTGCCGTCTTCATGACCTCCCCCTGTGTTTCATGTTCAAGGCCAACCTAATTGAGGCCCCGAGTTTGATCTAATTGTGTCTGTGAGAGCCAATTTTCTTGCGAGGTGAGAATAAAACCTCTGTTTAAAATGGACTTGTCTGCAGCCTCCTTCTCCCATACCATGCCACAACTGGTGTCAGAAGTGGCTCTCCGTGACGAAATGTTCCACCTTTCCGGAGAGCTCGAACGGCTTGAAGCAGGGCTGAGGGAGAAGCGAAGGAGTGGCAGGAAATCGGCTAGACAACACCTTGACGGGCCAAGCAACACCGTACCACCGTTGCTCGGACGCAGAACGACACCCGCCGGGATGCGCGACACGCGTGACGAGACACCACCATCACCCGCCACCACACGTGCACAAGACCCGGAAGCGACGACCGTCCAGACACGCCGGCTTAGCCTGCCTGGCTATGACGGCGAAGCGGATTGGGTGGCGTTCGAGGCCCAGCTCGATGCAGTCGCCAACTACGAGAACTGGTCGGACGCGGAGACAGCGGTTCAACTGTGCCTGGTGCTACGAGGACCTGCGCTCAGGGTTCTAGTTAGGCTACCCGCGGAGGACAGGAACGCGCTGGCACCACTCAAAGCGGCACTCCGGAGCAGGTTCGGGTGGCAACCGGAAGAGTCGACGGCGAAACAGCTCTTGGCGAGGCGGCGCCGTGTTCAGGGAGAAGGTCTGAGAGTGTTGGCGTCGAAGCTGGCGCTGTTGGTTCACCTGGCCTACCCCCTGTTTGAGAGCGAGGCCCAGCACCAGTTAGCGCTAGATTTTTTTCTGGGCGCGGTGTAGCCGGCCGAGCTGAGGAGACACGTCCACCTGAACACCCCAACCTCCCTTGACGAGGCCGTCAGGGCGGAGCAGGTGACAGGATGCCCCGACAGACCCGCTCACACGACTGCCAAGGAAGCAACTGACTGGTCTGCTGGAATTGCGGGGCTCGCAGCGACAAAGCCAGCCAGTATGCTGGGGCGCAGCAACCGCGCAGCAACTGCGGTTCTCCCTGGCCAACCCTCTTTCGTTGTTTCGAGAATCGCCGGACAACGCGACCGGCATATTTCATGTAAGTTTGGCGATATCTCTGTTACCGCTTCGATACGGGGTCTTTGGTCTCGTTAATTAGGCCTGAACTGATTAATGATTGCTCAGAGGGGGCCTGATGCTGTGTAGTGTGTCAGAGGGAATTTAATCTCAGTGACCGGCGAGCGGTTTGAGCTGCTGGGACGCATCAATGTTTTCTTTGACTTCGGGCAGGGACCTGTGGCGCATTAGTTTTGGGTCGGGGACGTGTTGGATCACTGCATTCTTGGGAATTACTTCTTGGGGAAGAATGGGGCTGTTATCGACTATAGACGGGAAGTGTTATCGCTAAACAGACGAAGGGTCGATGTATGCTGTGGAGATGATACAGCCTCACGTTTGTGCGTTACGTCAGCTGGGCCAGTGAGTCGTGACTTGCCGATTCTGTCACCGGGGGACCCGGTCCATGAGTTGTGGCTTAGATGTAGTGTGGGCCTGTCTGCGTCGCAGGGCGAGCTACTCCGCGAGCTGCTGAATCGCTATGGGGACTGTTTGCTGTGAGCGAGCGTGATTGTTCGAGGACGGGGCTGGCGAGCCATGCGATTGACATGGGCGACGCAAAGCCTGTCTGCCTGAGACCGCATTGCCTCCCTTTAACCAAGCGTGTGGCAGCCGAGCACCAAATTTGCAAAATGGCAGTGGCCGGCGTAATTGAGCTTTCAAATTGTTCATGGTCTGCCCCCGTGGTCCTAGCTAGGAAGAAGGATGGTTCATGGCGTTTTTGCGTCAACTACCGACGTTTAAATGCTGTCACTAAACTCAACTCTTACCCGATGCCGTGAGTAGACGACACACTTGAGCGATTAGCTGGCACAGACTGATTCAGCTCCCTGGACCTGCGTAGAGGGTACTGGCAGGTCCCGTTGGACGAGTCAGTGAAGGAGAAGACTGCGTTTTCGATCGGTGCAGGTCTTTGGTACTTCAAGGTCCTCCCCTTCGGGCTCTGTAACGCACCGGCCACTTTTGAGCGTTTAATGGAAAGAGTGTTGTCTGGGGTTCCGAGCAGTAAATGTGTGGTGTATTTGGATGACGTGCTGGTCCATGCTACAGGTTTCGAGCCTGCGCTTGCCAACCTAGAGTTGGTCCTGGGCTTAGTAAAGGAGGCGAATCTGTCCCTCAACCCAGCTGAATGTAACCTCCTTCAGCATCGCATAAATTTTCTCGGGCATGTGGTCAGCGGTGAGGGCATAGCCACTGATCCCGTCAAGATGGCCGCTGTCCCACCCCGCTTACGGTGCGACAAGTTCGCAGTTTCCTCGGGCTCGCGTCATACTACCGCCGTTTTGTAAAGGGGTTCACGGAAATTGCTGCTCCACTTCACCACCTGACAAGGGGTGGCAGAACGAGATTTAGCTGGCCTGATGACGCCGAGTGTGCTTTCCGTACACTAAAGCAAACTGTGCAGTGCGCCTACTCTGGCCTATCCATCCCCAACTGAATGCTTTATTGTCGACACTGATGCAAGCGACCACGGGCTGGATGCGGTACTGTCACAGGTCCAAGAGGGCTCAGAGTGTGCGATAGCATACTTCAACCGCCGCCTGGACAAAGCTGAAAAAATTATTGTGTGACACGGCGCGAGCTTTTGGCAGTGGTTGAGGGGCTTTGGCATTTCCATCCATAGGTGTACGGTGTGCCTTTTCTGCTGAGGACAGACCATGCATCGCTACAATGGCTGTTGAACTTCCAGGAGCATGAGGGCCAGCTAGCGAGATGGTTAGCCAGGCTACCACTTTGTGGTCGAGCACAGACCAGGCAGAATCCACGGGAATTCTGACGTGCTGTCTCGCCAGCCGTGAAAAACCCGACCCGGGAAGACCCGAGCACTGGGGCTCGCTTGACTCAAGCGGTGGTGCCACAAGGTCTGCGTGACACTGTCCTGCAGGCCGTCCACGGTCTGCCAGGCTCAGGCCACTTTGGCATCACAAGAATTCTCCACAGACTGAGACAGAGATTCTGGTGGCCGGGCTGCAGAGCTGGAGTTGAACTGTTTGTCCATTGTTGTGACACGTGCTGCCAAGAAGGGACCGGCGAGAGTCTCACGTGACTGTTCTCTCACTGTGAACTGCTTTGTTAACATTCTCATGCTGTGTTATGGACTGTTCTTTTTTATTTTTTATTGTGTATGTAACTGTTGATCGCCTTACTCATGCACACTGGTTATGTGCACTGTTCTCTCTGTTTGTTGTACCAAGTCTGTTCTGTGCCAGACTTGTGTTTATTGTGCATTGTGGTGATGCCTGACCGTTTTGATGCCACCTTGACACTTTTACCGTACTGCTGTGCTCATGTTTAATGCCGGGAGTCGGTATGTTAATGCCTTGTACACGACATCCGTCTGTGTTGAGTTCTACTGCCCTTGCTATTTTTTTCCTCTAGGATTGTATTTGCGCTTTACCTGCGCAATGAGTAGGATCTATCTCATCCGGCTGTAATTCTGTGTTGACTGTGCCTGGAAAGATGTTCATGCCACCTTGTACTGTTTTGGTTGCCCCTATGATGTGTTTGATGCTCATTGTGTGTTTGATACCATGTTTCTGCCCTTTTACGCTCCTGGACTGTCCTGTGTGTGGTCGCCGGGACGGCTGACCTCTTGGGGGGGCTGTGTAGCGTCAGGCCAATGGGGGGTGCCAGAGGGTGACGTCATTACCCATGAGCCCTTGTGGCTCCGGCCCTGTTATGCGTATTATGTGGTGTTTATGTCTGTATAGTGTTATTAATGATTATTAATTGTGTGTTATTAAGTCACCCCGGTCCATCTTATTATGTACATGTGCATTATCGTAGTTCCCCCTCCATGTATGTGTAACGTTGCCGTCTTCATGACCTCCCCGTGTTTCATGTTCAAGGTCAAACTAATTGAGGCCTCGAGTTTGAACTGATTGTGCCTGTGAGAGCCAATTTTCTTGCGAGGTGAGAATAAAACCTCTGTTTTTGATAAAAATGGACTTGTCTGCAGCCTCCTTCTCCCATACCATGCCACAACTGGTGTCAGAAGTGGCTCTCCGATACCAACAATTAATGTTTGCCACCCCCTCCAGGTTCAAATCTCACTTCAAGCGATCCTGAAAAGTTGGCAACCCTGAATAAATAGGTAAATAGATAATTAAAATGGACTACTAAATAGAGGAAACCATACAACATTTACTCCCTATTGTAATGTACTCACAAAAAAGCAAAAACACACCGCAACTTCCATCGCAATGTTTTTGAAAAACACCCGCAACATCAAACATTTCAGCCCGCAACAATCACAAAAAAGGCCCGCGAAATCCTGGTGGGACTGACAGGTGTATTTGTTTATTCCATATTGTTTATTTATTCACTTTGAAAATGAGCTGCTAACCACGTTAACCAAATGTTTCGACAACGTTATCTAATCTAAATCTAAGCGTTTATATTCCAAGTTCCTATAATGGCAGCATGTTGAGTTAGTTATTCACTACCGTTGTATTTGTATCGTTTTCAAGCAGTAATTTACCACAGGACGATGTTGTATCAGAGTAAATAACTTCCCTTCTCAAATGCGTACACGTTTACTTTCATTTTAAAGTGAGTGTTATTAAATTTTAAAGCTTGTGCTATTTCATTTTAAAGCTAGTATTATTAGCTTCCTGGAGCGTGCGCATGATTCATTGTGCAATGTGAAAGGCAGCTTTGTAAATCAGTATCATTGGTATCAGTATTATTAAAGTTAAATATTGGATAGCAGAACAAATTTAATTAAACTTTACCATGATAGGTTTTTGGGTTTTGGATAGTTTTATTGGTTCCAAAAACAGGACCCGAGGAGATTGCGTGCTCATTCAATAATAAAAATGCTTTTAAACCTTTTTCTCGATTTATATTCAGTTGCTTTTTCAGACATTTCATTTTCGTCCCAATTTCACATAGCTGGCCAAATAGCGGACCACATATACATTACATACAATATATAATGCAGGTGAATATTTACTTAATACTTACTGAATGGAAAATAACTTTTTTCAAGAGAAAATTACTGTTCAAACCTGTCCCATATCACCCAAACAAAATGGTTATGGAAAAATGGGGGGCCGGGGCGGGGTGCTGGTGGCGGCGTACAAATTCATCTAGCCCTGGTTCACTGTTCCTCACATTTTAAACATCCGGGGCTTATGCAAAACGAACAGGCTTAAAAAGGTACATTTCTTCCAATTGCTTGCGCCCCACCTGCAATACCCATGCGCCCTACATTTTGAGAAACGCTGGTCTAGAATCTTAGATGTTAAAGCCAGAACATGAGGGTCAGTTCAACGCCATTTAACCCCACACCATAACTGTGTTTCTCCAAGTATGTAATTCACAATCAATGTGTAGCGTATTTGAAGAATTTATTGTTTTGTAAATTGAGAACCAAAATGACTGGAACACAACAATTAACAGAATGTTATTGAGGCAAAACGGGTTTTGTTTAAAAAAAATTTTTTTTGTCCTTTTTTGGGAGGGGGTGCAAAAGGGTTGCTGCAAAATATTCTAATTTTGACAGTTAGAAAACAACTTGCAAATAACCATAAAAAAAGGAAAGGAAAATAATTTTCACAGTAAGTAATTGGGGGGGGGGGGGTCCATGAGGCGCACATTTTTCTAAGCTGAACCCCATCAGTGGGATTGTTCCCAATATTATTACTATTGACATCAATAAAAAAATAATTACAAGTTTAAAAGAGGCCCAAAACTCTAGCAGCAGTGATGGAAGCTGAGTGAGTCTGAGCATGTGGAGAAAGGGTTGGTGGCCATTTTGGGGCAGTCTTATGCAGAGAGGTCGCTGTTATTGAAACGCTCCTGATCATAGACCTCGGCCACAACCTTGCGACCTGCAAACCAGCGGTTGTTGAGGGCGTGGATGGCCTTGTTCATCTCCTCAGTGTCGGAGAACTCCACAAAGATCTTGACGATGATCTCCGCATCCTCTTCCTCACCCTGTCGTTCCTGGTAGATGATGACCCGGTTTACGGCGCCAAACTTCCCGCATTCCTCCGTTACTTCCCCCTCCAAGTCGTCATCAATGTCCTCAGGTCCCACCATATTGCGCAACACCATTACAGTTGACTATCATAAAAAAGGAAGAGAGCAGTAGTGAGAAGAAAATGTTTAAGAAAATGAAAATCGCCTTCACAGGCGATGCCTTAGTTTGAGCTGTGCTATTGGCATCTTTCAACCACACAGCATCACCAAGATACTTGCTGCCCCAAAACCTATTTACCCAGTGGAGGTGTTCAGTGATATGCATGCTCTCTCTCTCTCTCAGCTCACCCCTGACAGCGTAGTGGTGGGTCTGGCCCCTCCACCCAGTTCCTTGTCCTGGGGCGGGGCGTCCTCCTCCCGCTGCTTCTTCTCCTCGTCACGTTTGACCTCGGCGGGTGGGGCCGGGGGGGACGGGGGCTGCTGCGGCTGCAGCATGGCGGGTGATGGCGTCGCCATGGACACGGCCGCGGATATGACGGGAGGCGACGCGAGCACGGGGTTCACCAGGCCTACCTGGGGCACCACGGGTAGAGGCGGCCGAACGGGTGTCACACCTGCGGAACAGACGGGGTGAGTCGGGGTAGGGGTGGCTTTACACGCTGAGGGCAAAGACTATAAATGAGTAAATAAATTAATGAATCTTTTATTCCGAGAGTGGTTAAGCAGTATGGTTGCAGTTTGATATGCTCCAAGAATGTGCATCAGACCTGTAATTAAGCCCGGAGCCTGGGCTGCCAGGACGGCCTGGGGGAGCCCCATCTGCTGGCTCAGGATGTGGGCTGGGGAGGCCAGAGAGCCCAGTACCGACGCGCCTGCTACTGCCTCCTACAACACACCACCAGAGGGAGCCCATGAGCTCACCAGCAAATAATCGTTTTTACTGTGCAGCTATTCAAAATTTGGCTAAAACAATCTGTTGAATTTGCATGATAGTCATGTATTTTAAACATATTAAAACATTTAATAAGCAGCTGCCTTTAGGTATCTGCTGTAAATGTGTCAAGTTAATGGGCAAAACAGTCTGCTGTAGTAATCAGGCAGGTGGGATTTGGGGTCTCACCTGAGCTGTGATCTTAGCAGTGGCAGCGGCTGCAGCCACGGCCGCAGCAGGGGGCAAACCGCCAGGAGTGGTGGGGGTCAACAGGGGCATAGGAGGGGTCACAGCCTTCCCCACTCTCAGGTACTGGCCTCCCAGGTCAAAGAGGTTCATGGAGGACACTGCATCTACTGCTGACTGGGGCTTTTCATACTCTACTCATGTGGAGAGCAAGAGAAACATGGAAAGACATGAAATAAAGTACTGAATTCCAGTTCTTATAAAAAATTTAAGAAAAAAGAAAGAAAAACTGTCCTGGAAACATCATGATGACCATCTAGGATCCAAACACACACCTTGCATGTCCAAAAAGCAGCTGTGTATACCAGATGCATGAATACTACAACTTGCAGATGTAAAATTGCACTGTGGAGAAACAGACCTCACTTGAGTAAGCCTAGTCCAGGTGAGCCAGTGGTTCGTCACCACCTGAAATTCTTTGGAATCGGGCCTCATACTACAGAAAAGGGGTTATATTCTAGCTTTTCTAGAAAATTCTAGAATTTTTTAAAATACCTTTTAGACTGAACATTCTCAGTTAAATACAATTACCATCTCATTTTCCTCAAGATCTTAATATAAATAAGGCCTGGGTGCTGTGTCCACTGGTGATTATGGACTGGCTAAGGATATTTAAAGGAAGGCAGAACAGTTAAACATTTGAGTTTCTGAATCCCTCACGGACTGTGATCAACAAGATGTTCAATCCTGAATTGCCCAGACCTTGCAGTGTTTTTCAGATAAACAGCTGCCTGAACACACTTGACCCACATGCCGTTTCTTCAAGACCTGTACTCACTACACCGCTACAGCGCTCCTCGCTACAGCGCTCGGGGCCCTCACCGCTACAGCGCTCCTCACTACAGCGCTCGGGGCCCTCACACTACAGCGCTCCTCACTACAGCGCTCGGGGCCCTCACACTACAGCGCTCCTCACTACAGCGCTCGGGGCCCTCACACTACAGCGCTCGGGGCCCTCACACTACAGCGCTCCTCACTACAGCGCTCGGGGCCCTCACCGCTACAGCGCTCCTCACACTACAGCGCTCGGGGCCCTCACCGCTACAGCGCTCCTCACACTACAGCGCTCGGGGCCCTCACCGCTACAGCGCTCCTCACACTACAGCGCTCCTCACACTACAGCGCTCCTCACACTACAGCGCTCCTCACACTACAGCGCTCCTCACACTACAGCGCTCCTCACACTACAGCGCTCGGGGGCCTCACACTACAGCGCTCCTCACTACAGCGCTCGGGGGCCCTTCCCGCCGCTCACCGATGAAGCAGAAGCCCTTGTGCTTCCCCGTGGTGGGCTCCCGTCCCAGCACGCAGCCTTTGATCTTGCCGAAGGCCTCAAAGACGCTCTTGATGTCATCGTCGGACAGGTCCGGGTGCACGGAAGCGACGTAGATGCGGTTGTAGGCGCGGGCCTCCTCCGCCAGCTGGTCGATGATGGGCTGCGCTTGTCCAATGTTACCTGGCCGCCCCACCTACAGCACATATACCAGCACAGGGGGATGCTGAGTGTATCTGTATGAAGAGTAGTGATCACTGTGTGTGTCTGACTACAGTCTGTCATGGCAGCAACAGTGACTGTGTTCCTAAGTGTTTCTGTGGGTGTGATTGGGAAGAACAACAGTTTGTGGGTTTGTGCTGTATCTGTGCTACAGGTGGGGCGGCCACGCAACACCAGCCAAGCACAGCCCATCATCAGCACGCTCTGGGCGTGAGAGAGGCTCGCGATCTCCGCGTGGCCTGCACGAGGACCTCGTGCGCAGCACTAGTGCATGCGTCCCCTACCTCCACCACTCCTGCGGAAATCAGGGCTCCAAAACAACAAGTGACAGCTTGGGAGAAAATAAGTCCTGATAATCAAACACACGTACACAGAAGAAGGTCTATAGGATACTTTCTCTGAAACAACACAGGCACACAAAAGATTTAAGAGTGCAGCACAGAACAGGAAAAGAAGTAAAGTTTCAACTCTCAATAAGGACATGCTCCAAACTCTCCCAACCCCTGCTCTCCGGAAAGCCGCTCTGAAAATGAACATTTCTCTGGAACAGATATATAGCTGATGCACTCAGTTATCCAGGCCCTGGTATTAATAGTGGAAAGAGAAGCACATCCCAGGTCATAGTTAAAAAATTTTTTTTATTAAATAAATTTTTTAAACCACATGGCTCCACTGGTGTTGTTTACCAGTGACATGTGTCTTCAGGTAAAGCTCGCTGTTCAGAGTAAAAACTGATAAAATGAAAGAATTAACAAAAGAGCAGATGGATAATAGATGAAGAATAGATGAAGAGTTTAGTAGAAGGCCTAATGCTCCTTTTAGTACTGCTAGTAAATTCTGACCCAAATATCATTTAAACAAAGCACACTCCCCTGGGTTCAGAGCACACACTCCCCTGGGTTCAGAGCACACACTCCCCTGGGTTCAGAGCACACACTCCCCTGGGTTCAGAGCACACACTCCCCTGGGTTCAGAGCACACACTCCCCTGGGTTCAGAGCACACACTCCCCTGGGTTCAGAGCACACACTCCCCTGGTTGAGAACCAAAACCAACCTTAATGTTCCTCCCTCCCAGCATGACTGAGTTCATTTGCTCCAAGGCCAGCTGAGCAGCCTCAGGCACCTCATACTCCACAAAGGCAAAACCCTGAGAGAGAGAGGGGGACGGGGGGAGAGAGGGGGACGGGGATAGGGTATTATGAAAAAAGCTCTAATATTTACTTTAAACATTTGCAAACATCCTGTTAGCAAGCCAATGCATCCCAAGAAATAATAAGCATGCCTTGTGCTTCATGGTGACCGAATCCCAGGACATGTCGATGCTTTTGATGGGACCAAACGGAGCGAAGGCCTGCCGAATAGTGTCCTCGCCAAGCTCGTAATAGATGGAGCCCACATAGACGCGGCACATGATGGCCAGAGCTCGCTGCCTCTGCGCTGCCACCTGGTGGTCAGGTAGGAGAGAGAGACAGAGACAGTGCGGGCTGCTGAAGGGTGTTGAAGTAAGGGAGACCACACAACAAACCAACCCAAAAACGGCAAAATCTTGACTAGTTCTAAACCAGTAAGTAGCACCTAGTTTTAGTCCTCTTCGGTTTTCATATTCTTAAGTGTATGAACTTACAACTTAAGCAGAAAAGCCACGGAGTCAATTGAGAAGATGCAGAGAAGCCCGTTCACTCAGTTTTAACAGTGATGGAGCAAGCTCAGGGGTTTTTACTGTGGGCCTGCACAGCACACATTTCAAAACATGTAGTTATGACTAACCTGGAGTGCAAGGATTCCAACAACACTGTCAACATGTTCAACAAAAAGACCACACCATCACAAAACACTCATACAAGCTGATTCACTAATGCGAGCTGATATCTGAGGGGTTTCCTTGATGGCTTTTGGACTTATGCTGCAATTCCTTAAGAAAGGTGGTTCTGAGCAAACCACTCCCTAATAGTAAATCATGTGCTTTTAAAAAAATTACCAGTTAGTTGCATGTGTTTCATTTTGGGTTGCTGTGGTGACTGCTAGCCCTCTTTTACATCAGACCATGGGGTCACTGATAGTTTACAGCATATTTACAAAGAAGACATGGATTATGACATCCCCAGCACACGCCACAACACAGCACATGCACGCACAGACACCTGCTACACATGGAATCTGGCTGAGTTAATGAGTCCTGGAATGTGCTCACACTAAGTGCTTGTGGTCATGCAGTGATGGTGAATCTGAAATGACTGCAGTCCTAGGCTGGTTAGCAGCTGCTAAAATATTCCTAACAAAGGCCTCCAATGCCTTCTCTCACCTCTCCCCCAAACACATGCATTACAAAATCTCAAACTGAGAGACGTGTCAAAGAATGTCTGGCTGCATATGCCTCAGATTGGATGGATAGATAGATAGATAGATAGATAGATAGGATAGGATAGAGGGGGAGATAGAGAAAGATAGGAAAGAAACCTGTAGGCCTGTATCCTTCATGATGAAATGGGTAAACAAACACATACACATTTCATTCTCATTAAAAAATAAATTAAACCCCCCCCCACAAAAACAAAAAAAGCCATGTCTGCTTTTGAAATATGCTGAGGCAAATGTCTGGCCATCAGCTGTCAAAATCTGGCCTGGTAAGTGAGTCTAAGAAGGGTAACAGTCATTGTACCAAAATGCGCACAGAGGAAGAAATAGAGTTTAATATTCTATTGACCGATTGTAAAGGTGAGAGAGGATCTCCAAAGCCCATAGTCACTGCTGCCATCTGAAACACAGTAAAGATGGAAAAGTGCTGAAAAGTACGTTAGATATTTTTTTCTTTAATTTCTTTTTCAACACATACATCAGATTCCAGACAGAAGACAAGTGAGACCTTGCCGCTTCCAGTCTAGTCTGTAACTGGTCAAAAGATTCTTACTGTCACTTAAAGCCCCGCCCATCTCCCGGAACCCTATTTTAACATTTTTAAAGAATCACTACATCACAGATAAACCACACATGGGCAAGGCAGGAAGTAGATAGCAAACAGGCAGTATATTATGCCAAATATTTCACTTTACATGTAATTTAGTGAACTAGTATGCAATCAGGAGATGTAGTAACACAAACATACATGGTCCATTTACCAAAATCACTATCAAAATGAACAGTGATGGGACAACAGAATTTGTGCCATTAGCTGGAAACGTCGACTATTAACTAATTTAATAAAACTAATAAAATTGCTGCAAGGATCAAGTGTGGCTCTTTAGCATGGAAAGACCTGAAGCTAGTGTGGCCAATACATAATTTCAACACAGGTGGGTATTTTGGTTATGACCCCAGAAACACCTTTTCAAAACAATCCACCCCACACATCAAACTCAAATTAAAAATTGTGGGAAGCTCAAAGACATTAGAAGCTATTAGAGGAATAAGATGCAGTATAGGTCAGAAATGTGTATTTCCATCCAATTCACCTATAACTTTCACCTCTCAAACTGCTGTTCATCACTGCTTCATGTTTAAGTCATCATAGATGTCTCATTAAGCTACTCAAGCTCGGTTTTCAGTTACAAAAGACTATCATTAGGTAAAGACAGCAAGTCAGTCCTAGACTGCTCTAAACTTGAACCAACAGTGTAAAAAAAACACAAAAAGACATACAAGCCAAACACTTAAAGAAATTACTCTTGTTAAACTCCCCAGTG
Source organism: Brachyhypopomus gauderio (assembly GCF_052324685.1). Lineage (NCBI taxonomy): Eukaryota > Metazoa > Chordata > Actinopteri > Gymnotiformes > Hypopomidae > Brachyhypopomus > Brachyhypopomus gauderio. The sequence continues at coordinate 3,561,655 of NW_027506866.1, read as the reverse complement.
GAACACAGGTTTTGAACTAGCAGACTGTCAGAAGGTCTCACCTGCAGGTTGGTGAGTTGCTGCTGCTGGTGGGCGATGGTCTGCTTCACCAGGACACTCTTAATACTCTGCTCCATGGCATATTTCTTAGCCTGTAAAAGGACAACACAATGGCAGCAGAGTGAGGAGACGCACGGTTCATTGGGACAGTGCAGAATTCGCTGCTTTAACACCATTGATGTTGTGATCATATAGACGAGCATAAAGCGAATGACACTAAAGATTCTACAGCCAATGAGTTACTACCATGAACCTGGAGTTACGGAACCTGAAACATTTTACATGGTCATCAAGATGTCAGAAAATAATCATATATAGTCCATTACATACAAATATAAGACTGCCATAAGGCTATAAAATTCTTCCAAATGACTAAATATTATGCACCATGCCCTATTTTTGCAAAAAGATGCTGGCAAAAACCCAATAACTAAATACATTTGCATTATACTGCATCCAAGAATAAATAGCAACATCATCCCAGGAGCAAAACTCAAACTGAAGAATGGAGGTGTGGTGAGTAGGGTGGTGAACTGTTACCCTCTGCAGGGCCTCCTGCTGTTCTGGGGTGAGCGGCGGTAGGCCCAACTTGGAGCCCATGCCTTGACCATTTTCCATCATCAGAGCTTTGCCTCTCTAAAGAGAATATCAAAAGCAGAAAAGCAAATGAGTAAACAAGAAGTCACTTCTTTAAATCATAGGTGTGGAACCGAGCCCACAGCTTCAACCATTTATCCAGGATATACATGGGTACACACAGGGGCAGTCATGGCCTGGTGGTAGGGAACTGGTCTTGTGACCAAAAGGTTGTGGGTTCGATTCCCAGACCTGAGGCCATGACTGAGGTGCCCACCGCTCTGGGCATGTGTGATCCACAGCCCCCTAGTAATCACTAGTGTGTGTGTTCTAACTGCACAGATGGGTTAAAAGCGGAGGACAAATTTCGATTGCGGTGTAAAAATCACAATTGACAAAAATATGGCACATTTACACTGAACAGTGTTACAGAATACATTAGCAATAAAAAAATAAAAGGTGAAAATCAAAACTGAAAGTCTGAAACAGCTAGCTGGTGGATTTAGTATATTCTGTTTGGAGAGTATTGGTATTGAATGACACCAGTAACTGTCAAACCTTCAGCACTTTCACAATACTAAATAAGTGGTAATCTTGGGAACGATAGGCAACAAATAAAATCAGTGGAGAAACAGTGCAAACATAAAAAGCTCACAAAAATAACTATAACAGACAAATTACAGCTTACCTACGAGGCCACACTTCACTAAGGTGACCAGAGCTGAGAGATCCGTGTGGAGATTTTGTCAGATCGTTCACTTACAATTGGTCAGTAATCTGAAATAAACAACGAACACCAGGAAACGTCACAATAATGAGCTTGTGAATTAGCTTTGTGTTAAAAAAACTGACATGCAGCTAATTAGTTATCTAGCCGCCAGCCAACATATGCCTAAATCAACAAGGACTGGACTTTGACAACGATACAGCAATAAGGGTCAATTTTGTTGCTGGGTCCATGGAATTATACATCGTTAGCAGAGCTAGCAAGACACCTAGTTCGAGGCCATAACGCATCGATACCAGCGCGCTAGCCGGCTATCACATCACATCCACTAGCATGGCTAGCTAGTCATCACATCCACTAGCATGGCTAGCTAGTCATCACATCCACTAGCATGGCTAGCTAGTCATCACATCCACTAGCATGGCTAGCTAGTCATCACATCCACTAGCATGGCTAGCTAGTCATCACATCCACTAGCATGGCTAGCTAGTCATCACATCCACTAGCATGGCTAGCTAGTCATCACATCCACTAGCATGGCTAGCTAGTCATCACATCCACTAGCATGGCTAGCTAGTCATCACATCCACTAGCATGGCTAGCTAGTCATCACATCCACTAGCATGGCTAGCTAGTCATCACATCCACTAGCATGGCTAGCCAGTTAGCTCCGATAGCTGCGCAGTGTCGCGAGCTCGTTTGAGAAGGTCGTTTTGTTTCTGTCGTTGTTTTACGTCTTTCACACCGACGCTGAGGCACCGCCACAATATTGTAAACATGGGAATATTAGTCCCCTAGCTGCGGTTTAACTCTAGTCCCGGTTTAACTCTAGTCCCGGTTTAGCGCTCGCGCTGGTTTACTGTGCGCGGCCCACGTAAGGTTAGCATGTTCGTATGCTAGTTAGTAAGCTAGCAGGTTCTAACGAAACGGAATGAAAGTTAAATCCACATTCCTCCGGGTTGTTCAGATATATCCGTGTGTCCGTGTGTGTGTGTCCGTGTGTGTGTGTGTGTGTGTGTGTGTGTGTGTGTGTGTGTGTGTGTGTGTGGTGTACCCGCGCTCATGTCTCACTAATCCCCAGTTGTCCTGTTAGCCTCTCCACACAATTAGCTAGCTAGCGATGCCCTGGTTTTGTCGCAGGCCTTGGCTGCGACCTAAGACAAAGAATAGTTACAACTCAGAGATGTATAATGGACGTCGCGTATGATAAAACTAATAGAAAACTCTACACAACGACGTGAGCCGATAGTTTACAAACACAAAACAGTTATTCATTTAATACCGCAATGTCCTGTTGCCGCCATGTAGCGTTCACGCGACTCGCGCTTCTTCTCTGCTCTCTGCGTCGTGAAGGGGGCGTGGACATGGCGCCCCTAGCGCAGGTACACAGTATTACTCTTAAAGTAGGCTCAACGTTTTTGTAAGCCTCCTGCCTTTGATTTTTGATTAACTTTTTTTTTTTTGAGTAATTTTTGCGGTTACTCCACTTTTCAGTCATTTGTTTGAGCTTTTACATTTTAGGATTCACATTATGTAATTATAGCATTTCCATAGCTTATCTCCAATATGACACTAATTACTGAACGTGATCCAGAAGTAAACATTTTAGAACGTAAAATTATATATCTTATAACATGAGAATTAGTTGATATTTTCCAAGCAGCTGATTGAAGCTCCAGAATACAGTTCTTCATGCAAAACGGCAGGTTTTCCCCTCCAAACTGACCCAAAATACACCAACCGTAAATGCGGTGCCAGGCTGCTGTACTTATGCTCTTGTTTTATAGGTTAGAACATACAAACACAGCAAAGTGAATGTGTTTGGTATATGAATTTAACGATACTTTGCCTGACCATAGTTGCAACAAAATCTTAACATCTTACACTCATTCTGTGCACTGACGTGTTAGGAAATTTTGCCATGTTCATCAAAGTTTCAGGATTCATCATTAATACGATTAAAATAGTATTATTATAATGCTGTCTCTCATCGTGGTTGTCCTAAATGTGCGGGTCTTAATCTACTCTTTGTCTCCACCTTATTTCCACCGTGCTGAGATGAGGCTCCCCAGCCCGCTCTGCTGATCCAGTCCACATCCATCTGACTTCTACCTGATAACCGAGGATACTGTACGGACAGTTTGGTATTCCAATTAGGATTTTGTGCGGTCAATGTGCAAATCTGTTACTGTAACATGTATTTTATGCGATTCATATTTGGAAACGTTGTACTGAACCATGATTCCGCAGAGAAAATTGCTTCTTGGTAAGTTACATAAATATATGAACGCACAAATTTAAGAATGGCAGAAATGGCAGGATAGAATAATATCAGTAATATTTACAAATAAATTGCGATATATATGCCATTATTTAATGTTTTATAGTGTAAAATTATATTAAACTACATTTGAATTATTTAATTTGAATACTTTTTAAACAGCTTACAAATATTTATTTCTTAAAGCATATTCATTATACTTGCTTGCTGCATTGTAGTGAATCATCAAACGTTGTTAAAATGCTAGAGTCTGTATATTGAAAGCAAACAGTGGCTAAGCTTCTGCCCTGGTTTCACTTAGTTTTTACAGCTCTCATCAAACTGGTGTCCCCAACAGGCTCAAAGAAGGCTGCGGGTAACAAACCAGTGAACAATAAATCTTATTTTAGTTTCATTTTGAAAGACCAACATGTCCCTTTTGTTCTATAGCGTATTCCATAAAACTGTGCTCCAAATTTAAGATGTTACTCTGTATTTCAGCTATAAACAACTCTGGGGTTACACCAGAAGCTCTGTGTGGTGTCTGGATTAAAGAGCCTGAAGGTGGTTCTTTTGCATCTCCAAACTATCCTGATAAATATCCTCCTGACAGAGAATGCACTTATATAATAGAAGGTAAGTGTACAAAATACTAACTATGAAGTGCTTAGGGTATCCATAATTGTGAACAGAACTTTCTTCTTCTGTGGTTCTGTAGGTTGGAAGTTGCTTCTTCTTTCCTATATGTCGTTTCAGCTTCTCCGAGACAATGTATAGACTTGTACTTCGAAGAAAGGTACTCTATAGAACCATCATGGGAGTGTAAGTTCGACCACATTGAAGTCAGGGACGGCCCATTCAGTTTTTCCCCCATTATTGGCCGATACTGCGGACAGCAGAACCCAGTGTACATCAGGTCCAGTGGGAGATATCTCTGGATTAAATTTGTCGCAGACAGTGAATTAGAGGCCATTGGCTTTTCTGCAAGATACAATTTCACTCAAGGTAAGAGCAGAGATTTACAGTCAGGTCATTGGCATACAAGAGAATAGGCCCTACAATAAAAAAGAGGAAAATAGTTCCCTTGTAAAAATGTTTTGACACATTTCTAATTGTTTACATAATGTATACATCTTTTAATGCAGGGAACACACTGGCAGGTATGTGTGTTTACATAAGCAAATTCTTTAGGATAATTTTCTGAAATTATTATAAATGGTAATGTTCCCCAAGCTGGAAGAACAAAATAAGGTGAAGACTAAGGTATTTAGTTATCTTATGACCACAGCTCACCACACTACCTCTATACTCACTTTATTTTAGTATACATAAGAGCAAAAATAATCATTTAAATTAAATTAAATGAAACTGATTAATGACATTCTTTTATATGCAACCAGGTTACAGATTTGTGTATGTTGGATTTGAAATTAACACTGCAAAAAGGTGTGTGGGATGAGGTTGTTAAGTATATGTATCAAGGCTGTTCTCTTCCCTGTCTCATTTGGATGGGCTAAATCTGCCATCCCCATGTGAAGACGCACTATTTGTGGTGCAGGCGCACACACACAGCTGAGGCCAGATAGTGTTGTCTCTCGTCCCAGTTAATGAGAGCTTGTCTTCAGGACTGTATATGCTATCCCCTTTCTCTCCTGAGTCCTGCATTTCTCCTACATATTTTACCAGCCATGAAAAATTAGCTATATCTATCTTATGCACAGCACCAACTGTTGATTCACACAAACACATAATAGTTAAATAATTAATAATTGTTAATGAATTGTTAAAGTAAATTAATCTGAAACAAATGTCTATATCCTAAATGATATGAATACACTCTAGCACTAGGTCAAAACAACTAGGTAAATACTAGGTGAATGTACACTTGTTTACACTTTGCAACTTAATCACTTTATAACCACACATGAAGCCAATATGAAATAAATTAAGCATGTACACTAAAGCAGGATCCTACCATCGGATGCTTCAAACACGTCTTGCTGAGATTACAGATTACTGACTAGCTGGATGAAGTTCAGTGTTGTTTATCTAACATCTTAGAAAGATTTAAAAATGCCTAAGAAATGCTGAGCACCATCAGACAGTATAATAACTTAAACATCCCTGCATCCACATGTAATTTACTTTAAACATTCGACAAATACTGTTCATTATGAATTCTTTTATGTTTTGTTGGACAGCGCACAGGTCAGTGAATGAATGTTTTTGCACATGTAGTCTACCTGTCTTCTGATGTTTTCACTCTGGGTTAGTCATGGGTCATTTCGTCTACCTGCCTTCTGATGATGTGAAGGTTGTGAAAGTACAGCTTACAGCAGTGTCACATTTAGTCTGTTTCATCAGCACACTGAATAATCCATGCCAAGCTATGCAGTGAAGATAAGAAACCACGAGAGGATTACTGAATATCCCTGAGTGATTTTTAGATTGAAACTTTGCTTATACAAATTCCATGTAGGAATTTTGAAATATTAGAATACTGTGTATGCAAAAGTACTTGTCAAAGTATTTTGCATTTTTAGCATTAGTCTTTCAAAGAAAGAAGCATACGAAGCATCTGTTAATATATGTATACTGCAACAAGGTATCTGCCCACTGATTCTCATGCCATAGGGCAACCTAATCTGCACCAATCTCATTTGAGGATTATTCATCTATGACCTCTCATAGCTGTGAGGCCTCACAACATAATTTCTGATTCTCTAATACTATATTACAGTTATCATCTAAGAGTTATTTCAAGGTTGAATTTGCTTCTGCTACTGTTAGTCTGAACCAAGAACATATGGCTACCATTAACATGACAGTTGTCTCAGATGTGCTTTAATGTTGGTATTGCATGTTTTAACTTTTGGATAATGTATTTAATATGCCCATGGGAATTTAATTAAATAAAAGTACACTGAATTGCTGCTCACTCTTCAGATCCTGATTTTAAAGACATCAACGTTCCTCTGTCACTGCCACGTGAGTCCGATCTTCCTTAGTCTGAATGACTCAGTGCTCATTAGCATGAGACACAGGTGTGATTGCTGGCTGTGGTTGGTGTTGCAGCGTGTGAGTTTGAGATGAGTGGGCCTGAGGGAGTTGTGGAGTCTGCGGTGGTGGAGAAGGAAGAGGCAGTGGACTGCAGATGGTTCATCCGTGCGCCGCCAGGCTCAAAGGTCAACCTTCCCTCCTGGAATACTCCTGGAATAGTATTACATAGTATTACGTAGTATTACGTAGTATTCTATGGGTCTGATGAGCTCTTGTCTACTGCAGATCTACCTGCGCTTCCTGGAGTATGAGATGCAGAACTCGAACGAATGCAAGCGCAATTTTGTGGCCGTGTATGATGGCAGCAGCTCCGTGGAGCACCTGAAGAGAAAGTTCTGCAGCACAGTGGCCAGCGACGTCATGCTACTGACGGCAGTGGGCGTGGTGCGCATGTGGGCGGACCAGGGGAGCCGCCATAGCCACTTCCGCATCCTCTTCACCACCTTCCGAGAGCGTGAGGCATTCCAGCGACCAGTCCGCAGTGACAGAAATGACAGAATGAGAACTGAAATGGGTGTCATGTGAACTGGCTCAGTTGTTTCAGTCCTCAAGTCCTAACTTTGGTCCTAGATGTTATAATTGATGGCAGGTAGTTGAACCTGATAGGCCAGGTCTCTATTGGCGCATTTCCACTAGGGCCTGCTTGGCGCGGTACGGTTCGATTCGCGACGGTTTGTGAGTGTTTCCATTAGTACCAGTACCCTGTGAGCCGGCCCCTTCGGGTACTATTTTCGTACCGACTCGCTCGAGGTTCTAACCGTTCCGAAGCGGTACAGTTCTGTGACGTGGAGGAACAGCATGACACTGATTGGCCAGGGAGTGTCGTCACAGGTTGCGTCAGGAGAGCGACTCCTCCGCTATGCTATGATGGACTCCTCGGCCATTTTTAAAACCCAAGGAGCGAAGTCTGTTCCCTGGTCAAACGCCGAGGTACAAACCTTTCTGTTAATAATCAGCGATCAAAAAATCCAGGGCGAACTGGACGGGGCCACTAGAAATGTAAAGGTTTTTAGCGAGGTTTCCGCGCTAATGGCCACTTATGGCTACCAGCGGTCTGTTCAGCAGTGCCGGTCGGTCCAAGCAAAAAAAGCTTAACGCGATTACCGGGCGGTGAAGGACCATAACGGACGCAGCGGAGCAAACCGCAAAGACTGGAAATGGTTCCAGCAAATGGATGTCATATACGGTCACCGGCCAGCCAGTAACGGAAGAGAAAGAGCTGGACAGACACGGCAATGTCGGTGCTGGAGGCCACGGAGAATGGTGAGTGTATTGTGATTTCAGTTTTACTAGGCTCGTAAAAGATGTAATATGAACGTAATATGAACGCATCTATTGTAAACGCAGGAATTTAGAGCTGTGTTTGTAGTTAATGTTACCACCACAGTCACTACTGTACAATAGCTAGCTCTTAGCCTTGCTAGTTGCTAGTTAGCTGTAGCCATAAACACAGCATGAGCAGCGATGACGTGCTACACATTTTGTGCAGTTACGCTATAATGTTGTTGCTTTCACGGGAATGCTTGTGTTTAATATTTGTTATTTTTTACGTTCAAGATTCCCCTTCCACTGACGAGGCGAGCGGAGTTGGCGGAAAATGTTTCCTTCAACCGGGCTTTCCTCGGGGTGCTTGGCGAACTTGTGAACACCATGCGAGACAGACGCCAGTAAAAGCACACAAAATGTTGCTTGTAGTACTATAAATATTTATTTCATATAAAGCTATACGTATATATTTGCTTTTTGCACTTTTTTTAACTATAACTATTATTTACATATGTTGTACTTTAAATATCTATATTTCATAATAAAGTTTGATTTCATTTGATTGTATGACTGATGCTTTTTATGCAGGGTGTGTTCAGCCTGTTTGAGTAATACCAAATTATTATCAATAATTAGAGCAACCACATACAATAATGAAGATAAAGATAAATAAGATACAATAATGCTATGTGTTAAGGGGCATCGACCGGTCGTATACAAATGATGTCACGACACTACAAAACCTTTACATTTCTAGTGGCCCCGTCCAGTTCGCCCTGGATTTTTTGATCGCTGATTATTAACAGAAAGGTTTGTACCTCGGCGTTTGACCAGGGAACAGACTTCGCTCCTTGGGTTTTAAAAATGGCCGAGGAGTCCATCATAGCATAGCGGAGGAGTCGCTCTCCTGACGCAACCTGTGACGACACTCCCTGGCCAATCAGTGTCATGCTGTTCCTCCACGTCACAGAACTGTACCGCTTCGGAACGGTTAGAACCTCGAGCGAGTCGGTACGAAAATAGTACCCGAAGGGGCCGGCTCACAGGGAACTGGTACTAATGGAAACACTCACAAACCGTCGCGAATCGAACCGTACCGCGCCAAGCAGGCCCTAGTGGAAATGCGCCATAAGAGATTACAATAACCAGGGCTGCATTTTGCATGCAATGTCAAGATGTGAGTGCCATGTGCCACTGATGCTAATCTTCTTTATATGCTTCATAGCACCATGTGCCACTGACGCTAATCTTCTTTATATGCTTCATAGCACCATGTGCCACTGACGCTAATCTTCTTTATATGCTTCATAGCACCATGTGACACTGACGCTAATCTTCTTTATATGCTTCATAGCACCATGTGACACTGACGCTAATCTTCTTTATATGCTTCATAGCACCATGTGACACTGACGCTAATCATCTTTATATGCTTCATAGCACCATGTGCCACTGACGCTAATCTTCTTTATATGCTTCATAGCACCATGTGCCACTGACGCTAATCTTCTTTATATGCTTCATAGCACCATGTGACACTGACGCTAATCTTCTTTATATGCTTCATAGCACCATGTGACACTGACGCTAATCTTCTTTATATGCTTCATAGCACCATGTGACACTGACGCTAATCTTCTTTATATGCTTCATAGCACCATGTGCCACTGACGCTAATCTTCTTTATATGCTTCATAGCACCATGTGACACTGACGCTAATCTTCTTTATATGCTTCATAGCACCATGTGACACTGACGCTAATCTTCTTTATATGCTTCATAGCACCATGTGACAGGGACACTTACTTCTGCCACAGCAACATGTGTATTAACCACACGCTGGTGTGCAATGGGATCCAGAACTGTGTGTATCCGTGGGATGAGAACGGCTGCAAAGGTACGCCTGGCTAGTTCAGTCATTTCTGAAATGAGAATCACATTGACTTGCTGTCATTTAGACAAGGAAAAAATCATGGAGATCCTGGAAAAAAAGTTGATACACAGACAAGGCATAACTGGACAGAGTTCAGGACTTTGTGTTTGAAAATCCATATGGTGTTTAGCTAATGCATGGTGCTTTAATTCCAGATAACAATTTGTTATCTCGAGTTGTCAAGATTGAGTCCAACCAGAAAAAAGGCTGGACTCTTAGCATTGTCACATGTATCATGTTATATATAAAATCTGTATGTCAGATTTTACAAAAGGAAGTGATAACAGGACTTTTTTGTGTAATTTTTTTCTGTGCATTTTGTGTCCACCCAGAGAAAAGGAAAGCCACCATCTTGGAGACCCTGGACAACACCAGTATGAGCATTATCGGGCTGACCTGTGGCATGGTGGTCCTCCTGCTCACCGTGTCCATTCTCATTCAGGTCAAGCAGCCACGTAAGAAGTACATTTTGAGACGAGACCACTTTGACGCAGCCCTCCTGCACGAGTCCTTTGAGCCACCCCACTATGAGCTGTGCACATTGCGGTCAGGCGCGTGGGCCGAAGCTGAGGTCCCACCCGAGACCCCACCCGAGACCCCACCCGAGGTCCCACCTGAACGTGTCCTCCTGCAGCAGCACACCTGCTCTAGATGTGTGCACGGGCACCACTGCGGCTCCAGGGCCTCTAGCATAAGGGGCAGCCGCATTGACATGAGTCTGCATGACGCCACTACCATCTTCACTGAAATGCAGACTCCACCCACATCAGTCCCACCCCCTCCTCCATCAGTCCCACCCCCACCCCCGCCCCTCCTGCACTACGGCGGCATTGTGGTGATGAAGCACTGCTACTCGCAGGACGATGCTGAAGGAGCCTGTGGTCTGGACAGTGAGCGGGAGGGAGGGCCGGCTGTCCCGCGGGTGAGGGCGGGTCTGAACAGGACTGTGCACCGCTCCACAGCTAATGACTTCTGATACAGACATTTGCTTCTGCATTTGAAACTGTCCAAAGAGCCCTGGTACAGTCTATAATGATTTGTCTGCTCAGTAAATTTGTTGTCCATTTATGGTTCAGAAAAGCATATATGAATCCCAAACGTGCTATAATCCTCGATGTTGATATTTTGTACATTAGGGCTGCATGGTATGTATAGAATAAAATTGCAGGGTTGTAACAGCTCCATTATTATACTCCCACAAAATACAATACACTTTGTTACATATGTTGAAGGTATATTAGCAATCCCTTGGTGTGACATGTTTAAAGACCAGGCAGTATTATTTTGTATAAATGTATTTAAGGTCTCCCTTGAAAAAGAGATTTTAATCTCAAGGGACTTCCTCATTAAATACAGTGAGTCCCCACTTAACGACGGAGTTAGAGACTGAAAAGTTTTCGTCGTTAAGTGTGACCCTAGATTTAGATACGCTTTGATCGTAAATACAGTATAGAAAAAAAAGAGCGATCGCGTTGCTGAAATGGGCTACGGTGGAGGCTGCGCTGCCTCAGCTTATCGTACACAACACTCTACAACACTCCACTACACTCCACAACACTCCAATATACTCCACAACATTCCACTGTGCTGCCACTGCTCTTCCGTGCACCGTGCGAAATAAAAAAAGAAGTCGGTCGTAACTCTGGTCCGTCGTTAACCGGACCCGTCGTTAAGGGGACTCACTGTAAAGGTAAATAAAGAAATAAATAATTACACTTTCATATCATATAAATGAAGAGATCCATAACAAATCCCACATATCACTTGTCTGGAAAATCAGAGAGTAGTTAATTAAATTCAGTTCAATTCTAATTTATTTGCATAGCAATAAGGGGTTTGACTAGATGTGTCGAGATGCTCTTAGGTGTGGCAAAATGCTCTCACATAAACAATTATATGATTTCTTGATGGGCATATTTTGACTTTCTGTGACACCGGCATTGACACCAATATTGTAAATTAACAAATTATATTATTTTTTTAGCAGCCCTACCACATCAAATACCATTGCTTCTTTTATCAATTGATACATTTTGTATTATTTAATTATAAGTATTTTATTTTGATATGCATAGTTGTGTATGTGGTGCAATAAGTGAAAAATTATGGAAGTTATGCTTATTAAATTTACTTTAGGCTTTTTGCTTTTGACATTCAGTGTTGCTATCAGTTGCTGTGAATGGCATTTATACATATAACTGAAACCTTTAATCTAAAAATTAAGGTGATCTAAGAAATACATCAATGTCATCTGAATCTTTCACATGTATAACAGTATTTTAATTCTTTATGCATGCAAATATGTGTCCAGATTTTGTTTTCTAAATATTCTTCTTTTCCTCTTCCTGTTAAGATAAAACGTATGTGTTTGCACTGTTCACATGTTTCGATGAAGATAAGCAGCACGTATTTGCAATGTTCACATGCTGTCTAGTGTCATGATTACCCCCTTACGTGTCCGAATGTTACAGCTGCCATTACCTGCTCATATTACTCCTCCTATTTAATGCCCCACGCCCCATATGTGCCCTTGTCCACCAATCAGAAAGTAGTCTGCAAAGCCTGAAGTTTAGTGTGTTTCCGTGTCAAGTCCATAAGCAACGTTTTCTCATTTCTTAGTGTTTAAACTATGGCCGGTCTCCATCACTCAGGTCTTACTCCTCTGCTCAACAGTGTCAGATTTCCTTTCTTTAACATTCCCATTCTAACATGTTTGTTTTATGTACAGCAATTTGATCAGTGCAAGTTCTTTTAAATATGTTTTATAAATAAAACTACATCATGTCAACTTTATCATGTTACATAAATGACACATCAGATTTTTAAATGTTTATTTAAAGTTTATTAAAAGTGATTATACTGCATTTCTTTCACGGGTTTTCGGCATATTCAATGCAGAACATTCAGAATATTCTGAAATATTCAATATAGACATCAGAATGTATTATATCTGATCTGAGGAATCACGAGTGCTGTATTGACATCTAGATTTAGCAGACACTAACCAGTGAGTCTCTCTCATTGCTTTGTGTACACATGCTTGAAAGGACAAAGCATTAAATCCAACCTCATCATATCACAGTGGTTAAAGGATTCAATTCACTAGATGGAAAGTCACTGGCTAATATCTGAAACATGCTTCACCTTTCACTAAAAGGAGTACCCAGCACCACTAGTCCGACCCCTGACCTGTAACCTGCTGTCACCAGTAAACTCCGGGATCCGCCCCCCTCAAGGGGGAGCCCGCCAACTGACTAGCCTCCCTGGGAACACAAGGGAGAACAGTATAAACCAGGCTATAGACACCAGGAAAAACAACATCAGGGGTCTTAGGCACACACACAGAGACACACACACACACAGACACACACACACACACACAGACACACACACACACACACAGAGACACACACACACACACAGACACACACACACACAGACACACACACACACACACAGACACAGACACACACACAGAGACACACACACAGACACACACACACACAGACACACACACACAGACACACACACAGACACACACACACACACAGACACGCACCCACAGAGACACACACACACACAGAGACACACACACAGACACACACACACAGACACGCACCCACAGGCACAGACACACACACACAGGCACAGACACATGGACAACAACAAAGGGGTCCTCAGGATGCCACGAGTGAAACCTTGAATTAGGCAGGGGTGGCAGTCCAGGTGTGGGAGGTCCCCGGGTGGCCGTAGCCTGGACAGAAGGACATAGCTCGGCATTTGGAGCAGCCAGCAAGCGCGTGCCACACTCCGAAGCTTCTGGGGGATGCTCATTGGCCCCGCCCACAGAGGGCCTCTTGGCTCCGGGGGGTGTCCTCACCGCAGGGGGTGTCCTCACCGCGGGGGGTGTCCTCACCGCGGGGGGTGTCCTCACCGCAGGGGGTGTCCTCACCGCGGGGGGTGTCCTCACCGCAGGGGGTGTCCTCACCGCGGGGGGTGTCCTCACCGCGGGGGGTGTCCTCACCGCGGGGGATGTCCTCACCGCGGGGGATGTCCTCACCGCGGGGGGTGTCCTCACCGCGGGATGCATGTGTTCTGGGGAGCGCACCTTGTGCATTGCAGCGGGATGGTGCGCTCATGCAGGACTCACCTCCACTCCCCTTTCCTGGCCTGATGCCTCTGACTCCTGTTACATCACAAAGGGAAGAGCCTGGCCTTGGCCTAGGCGACTGTGCTCAGTGAAGTGCCTACCAGCTTTGGAGGATGGCCCTTAGTGGTGCGCACTTCAATCAGGAAGAGAGGCGCTGTGGCAGCTTCTTCCTCAGAGGCACTAGAGAGGTCCTCCATCTCCTGATGACTCCATGTTATTCACACTGCCGTCCTCTGACTTTTGAGGAAGTTTAGCCTCCCCTTCTAACTTGGAGAGGGAGGACAACCCCAAAGCATCAACCCCTCCCACCGCGAGGGCTGCAAACCCACTAGAGGACTCCCTGGTGTGTCAGGGAGAAGTCTGACAGGTTGTGTCACTCCTGCTCTGAAGGCTGGCTTTCGTGGGTGGTGCACCACCCTGATGTACAGGACTGGGTCCTCCATTGAGAGCCCCTCGCTGGCGGCGTGTAAAGCTAGCCAGGCTGTCTTCCAGGTCTGCAGGAGCACACATCTCAAAGGATTTAAAAGCCTGGGACCTGAACTCCGCTTATACGTTAGCTTTCATCTGACGGGGTAGGGCAGAGATCGATCTTCCTACTCATCTTGCAAAGCTTGCCCTTAGGCTGTCAGCTCAGCCATTCTGTAACATGAGGGCGTAGGGTAGGAAGGCTGCCAAGAGCAGTCTTCCCATTAGCATATAGCACACATGAAACAAGGAACACTCACAGTGACCTACACAGACCAACACACACACTTTAATACATAAACAAACAACTCATAACATTAACAAGACAAGCAAAAGGTGACACAAATCACAGAGACAAACTAACAGAGATGAACATACACAAACGAAAAATGATAGAGGAGTCAAAGGCTGTACGGTGACAACAGGGACTTGTGTTTGCCAATTGTCATTTTCACCCAAATCAGAATTAGTCCTCTGCATTTTTCCGTCTGTGCAGTGAGAACATGTATCACTCTTGTTGGAGACAGCCCCTAGTGCTCCTCTGATTACTACTTGTTTCAGCCCTTGGTATTTCTCAAGCTTTTCATATTTATTATTTCTGGTGTTGGTATTGCTGTTTGTCCAGTTGGTTCGTCATTATCATTTTGTCACTCTGTATCTGGAAGTCCCACATCATCTTAGTTCTGTAAGCTCTGCCTACTAGCATCTTTCATTCTGCTGGTATGCCTCAGGGGGATCTTAGCACAGCCTGCAATGCATCTTTGGTACTTCCTGGTGCGGTAGATCCCTGCCTCTTGTCATCTGATATTCAGAGCCTGTTCCTGTACTTCCATGACAGGTACTCTATCAATCCAGCCTTTTCCCAGCCATTGGTAGTATATCTCCATATCAGATGTTTCCAACATGTGCTGGTGGTACAGACCATGCAGGGGTTTATCATCCCATGACAATTCCCGTTCTTCCTCATGCCCATCCATCTCAGGATTCTTCTGAGGTACTCACTAAGCACTTCTTGGATATTTCATTCTGATGTTTCATCCTTGATAGTTGTTCTGACACTCACTAGTCCTCTGCCCAGGGGCGGACTGGGGAGAAAAAGTGGCCTGGGAGTTCCTGACAGACTGGCCCACTATATATATTAGAGGTGTGCCAAAAAATCGATTCATATATCAAAAATCGATTCTCATTTACTACGATTCAGAATCGATTTTAAATGTCCCAAAATCGATTCTAAGTCGTGATGAAGTCTCGCGTTACGTAATTACAAAATTACGTGAGACTTTACGCAGCAGGTTCTGGGACACACTCATGTGCGGAAAAGGTTCAAAACAAATGGAGGAAAGAGATATTCAACCTGTCCCATCTTCATTTAAGGCAAAAATACGGGTTCATTTTGGTTTTTACCGAATGCCGGTAAAAACCAAAATGATTAATCTAGATTAATCTATATTAAAATGGCTCATATGCGTGCTACCCAAGTAATGACTAAAAGTCAGTTTTTGAGATAGGGTTTCTTAATACAGAGGGTGCATTAGACCAGGGGCTCATCTCCTGTTTCCAAAATGCATCAATGACTGCTTGAGGAAGCTGTTCTACTTTGATACTTGAAGAAAAAAAAAACATGCTCAATAAAATGTAGGCTACTCGTGTTCAACGGTTTATTCAGTTAAACATGAATTTATAAGCCTACATACTGTACATTTACATTTACGGCATTTAGCAGACGCTCTTATCCAGAGCGACTTACAAAGTGCTTTGCTTCTGATCACAGAATACATCCTAGGAAATAGTACAAATAGGCCAGAATTCAAGACACCATTGAGTCAGACTACTACTAAACTACAGGAGTCAGTATCATTACCTAGTGTTTGCAAGTTAGGCATTTGCCTAGAAGCACAAATAACCATAAACAGACATACAATTTAAGAACAATGGCAAGTGGTATCAGCTGAATTAGTGCTCTGGTAAGAACTCAACAAACAGGTGAGTCTTCAGTATACGCTTGAAGATAGTAATAGACTCTGCAGTCCTAGCAGCTAATGGAAGATCGTTCCACCATCTTGGAGCCAGGATGGAGAATAGTCTGGAGCTTTGTCTTCCATGAGACTTTAAGCATGGAGTTTCAAGTCGAGCCAAGCTTGAGGTTCTAAGTGTTCGCTGTACAGATCGGCTTTTTACCATGGACATCATGTAGGGAGGGGCCAGTCCATTTTTGGCTTTGTAAGCAAGCATCAAGGTTTTATATCTGATGCGTGCCGCTACTGGAAGCCAGTGAAGAGAGCGTAGTAGAGGAGTCACATGTGAGAACTTGGGTAGATTGAAGACCAGTCGTGCTGCAGCATTCTGAATTAGTTGTAGAGGTCTGATGACCCGTAGAGGAAGACCTGCAAGTAGGGAATTGCAGTAGTCCAGCTTAGAGATTACTAGAGACTGCACAAGCACTTGAGTAGCCTCCTGTGAAAGGAAGGGTCGTATTCTCCGTATGTTGCAGAGGAGAAATCTGCAGGATCTGGTCAGCTTTGAAACATGTGTTGAGAAGGACAACTCGTTGTCCAACGTTACACCCAGGCTTCGAGCAGTTTCTGATGGTGTTAACAAGATGTTCTCAAAGGAAACTGTGAGGTCGTTGTGTGGGTTTGGGGTTCCTGGAATGTACAAAAGCTCAGTTTTGTTAGGGTCATCCATGAAGCAATATTTAAATATGTACATTAAATAACATGTTTATTCAGCTAAACATGATATTTGAAATGTAAGCCAACATTTAGTACATTTAACCTCACGGACGTAATTTTCAAAAGTCAGTTTTGGTCCTCTGTAGTTTTAACGGTTAAAAAGAAATATTTAATAGCGACGAATCTAGCGCTAGGACCATGCAGAAAACGACCGCTCCGAGCTCCGCTCCGGTAACACTTTACGTTCCTAAAAATGAATTTTCCATGAAGCAAACCTGGCGACTTCGTGGCTGCATCCATGTAAAAACACGTACAATTTGTAATTCACAGGTTTAAAAACTCGTTCTTGCTCCTACTGTGCAATTTGGTTAGGAATACAGCCGAGCTAAACTATCAAGTTGAAAGTCATCATAGTTTGTTTACCCATTTTGACCCAGTTCCCAACCGAACTTTAAAAATAGATTAACGGTGATAATTTTTATATCGCCCGAAAAGAGTATCAAATTAACGACCACCGTTAACGGCCCACCACTAGTGGAAAATAACACTGAACCGCAGAGAGACGGGAGAAAGAAGCAAAATAACAACAGTACACTGTAAAAAATTTACCTGTAATATTACAGTAAAATACTGGCAGCAGGGTTTCCAGCTATTTACTGTAATTTTTACAGCTTCTGTACTGTATTTTAAATTACAGTTTCTTACTGTTGTATGAAAATACATTAAAATACCGTGAATTTCTGTAAATACGGTAAAATACTGGCAGCTGTGTTTCCAGCTCTATACTGTAATTTTTACAGCTTCTGTACTGTATTTTAAATTACAGTTTCTTACTGTTGTATAAAATACATTAAAATACCGTGAATTTCAGTAAATACAGTAAAATACTGGCAGCAGGGTTTCCAGCTCTTTACTGTAATTTTACAGTTTCTATACTATATTCTGAATTACAGATTTTTACCATTGTATTAACATACCATGAAATTGACTGTCATTTTAGTGTCTGTATACTGTATTCTGAATAAATAAAAATTTTCCCCATGACAGCTGTCCAATTTAAGTAATCTGTGAAATTACTTCACTGACATACAAATTAGATTTCTAAAAAATAAACTAAACTGACCAAAAATAAGTCCAGCATAAAAATGTTCAAGTATATTATTTATTAAACAAAATGATAACAATCACAACCTCAGAACAAATTCTGTGAATTCAAACTCAATTCAGTGAATTGTCTGAATAATCTGGCAATCGATCCCGTCTCATTTTCAAACTCAAAAAAAAAAAAAAAAAAACAATGATTAAAGGACTTATTTTTCTGGGAGAGGCCAGTAAAATTAAACTAAAATGTTCCTTTAAAAAATAAAATGTACTAATAATAAAATAAATTTAAAAACAAAACAAAATAAAATTAAACAGCCCAAAACTGGTACAATTTCCACTATCTGCACACATTACTAGTGAGTGCATTAGTGCGAGTGTGAAAAATTGCTTGCCTATATGAAGTCCCACTGAAAGTCCATGAGATTCTTTAGAAGTGTGGAGACACGAGGATTTACTGTGAGAGATTTCTTGTTCACAAGTCTACCGGTCCTCTTTGAGACCACCTTGCCCCGGCTAGTCTTTGAACCCCTCTCTGGATTTATCCCAACGAAGCGCCTGGAGAGACAACAGTATAAAAATAATAATTGGTTGGTGACTTTCAGAGTGATTTGGGAAATGAAGCACGCACAAATACAGATATAAGACACAAAATGTCTTACCTCTGAATGAACTCCAAAGTACAAGATGCCTCCTCCTGGTACTGCAAGTTGAACACGTAGTACATTGCAAACAAAGTTGCAAGCCCAGTCAAGAATGCAGGTAGGATGCCCTCACAAATGACATGACCCTCAAGACTAATCATCCAGCCTTGAATGACCTGGTCTGTTCCTTGCATAAAAAAAAACATTGTTTTAACTAACAATGACACATGTTATTAAAGCAAAGCAAAGCATCAGCACTCCTTGTGGATTTAGCCTGCTAAACAGTGAGTATGTGTGTGTGTGTGTTGGAGTGTGAGTTAGGGGTTACACAAAATAGTCAACTAGTTGATTTTACTGCTACTGGTCATGAGAATATGACACTAACAAAAAAGAAAGTCTTGAGAAGCGTGGTGTTTTCAGGGTCATACCTCCGGTTTGCTGAAGGTTAATGCAATCCAGGGCTCGTTGGAAAAGGGCATGCCATGCTCTACTTGACTAGTCTGGCTTCATTGTGAATTTTTTAGGTTGGAGTTTAAAAGTCAGTTAGGGTAAGTGAGTGTGTGAGAGTGAGTGAGTGAAGGTGAGAGTTAGTTAAGTGGATGAGTAAGCGTGAGACTGAATATGAGTGAGAATGAGTGTGTGTGAGTGCAAGTGAGAGTATAAGTTAAGTCAGAGATTGTGACTCTGAGTGAGTCTGACTGTGCAAAAGTTACTTGACGAAGTATTTTGCATTAAAAATATAATTTTTCTCCAATTACTTAATTTGACTAAAGTATTGATAACGTTGCTTTGCTGAATAAAAGTAATATGCAAAAGTCATACACAGATATACATACCAAGAAGTATCAGACGAGGACTTGCAGGGAGTGTTAGAGTCCTCTCAACATCTGCTGCAGTGGCACTGGTCTGAAGAAAATGAAGATTCATATCCTAAGTATAACACCGAGATTAAACACAAATTCTAACAAAAGAAAACAAAAAGTAAACTCACATCTGCATGAAAAATTAGCCCACTGGTATTCTCTTGAAAGTGTGTCATAAGTAGCTGTACAACACGGATTGGTTCCTCGACATCTTCAGTTTTCGAGAGGACAGCTTTTACATTTGCATCTTTAGATTTTGATTTAAAGTATTCTGTAATCGGTCCTCCACATTCTGCCATGGAAATCTCCAAAGCTCGCAACACATTAATCTCAGTGAGCATCTGAAAATGGCAGAAGATTGACTTCTGATTAAAGAGGTAAGGCCACTGGCTTCTCAAGTCTTGGACTGAAGGTGGTGGTGCTGTATTTAGATGCTGACGCAGAAGACAGAATGTAGTCTCCATTAGATTTTTTACTTCAGATTTCTCTACTCCACCCATTCCCTCCTGACTATAAATCTCCTGTAATCTTTGACGTTTTGCCTCCACTGTTTCCTCTGTTTCTTCAGGCGGGAATTGAGGCTGAAATCTCACACAACCATAAGTGTCAGTCGGCCTCATCTTACCTCCAGTGTTTGATGCTGAGGCTCTATGGCGTATGTTACTCTCACGGTTCAGATTCTCAATACGTGTCTTGACTTGTATAAGCAGTGATGTATAACCTCCAGCCATTACTGAACCATCAGGAAACATGTCTGCAAAACTATTAGGATACTGCCTAATAATGTTTCTACAGACAGTGAGACACTGTGCTCGTGTAGGGCACAACTCAAACTTGCGCATCTCACTTACAAGAATTCTGACCATCTGACGGCGTTCTGGAGGTTTAGGTCTCTTACCAGAGGAAACTGCTGTTTGTATTTCTGGCGGCATTTTCTCCCATGGGGCCATGTCTTTGCAATGTGTAATGGTCTGGTATTTGGGCTTCTGCTGTCTGTTTCTGAAGACAGTGATGTGGAGGGTGAGCTTGACTCTTCATATCCATGCGAAAGAAAAGAATCTGAATGCAGTGATGGATTAGAACATGCTGTTGGGCTGGAGAGTGGTGAATGGCTTGATATTACTTCCATATTCAAAGTGAGGGTCTCTGCCTCTGAAAGGCAACAAAATAAATAAAGGTAGAAGTTTAATTTACATTTAATTAAAATTTTCTTTACTACAAATATGTCATTAGATAAACAATAAGCAAAAAGACATAAATTATGTGGTTGTCAATCGTGGTTGAAGTAGTTTTTATTGTCACGGTGAAAGCTCCGGACCCTTCCCTGTGGGCGTGTCATGACGTCGTCTGCGTGCTGTTATGTCCATGTTTGTACTTCCGTGGGTGTGGGTTGTTTGTGAGCGTGTTCGTTTGTTACACCTGTGCCTTGTCTCGAGGTCACGTGGGTCTGTGTAACTTATTTAATGTGCGTTCGCGCAGTGTCGTGTGCTCGTCTTTGTCTAAGTTTCATGCCAGTGTGAGTGTCACTTTGTTGTGCTTGCGCCACCGCAGTGAAGCTACGTGTTCATTGTCAAAGTAAAGTTCGTGTTTGCACCTTCTGCTACGTGTCGTGTCCGTTCCTCCGCACGTCACAGAAAGACGAGCCAAAGAGAAAGAGGTATGCCTGGATACGCCACCCGGGCGCCTAAAGGGAAGAGAAAGAGCCGTCGCCACCACGGCTCTTCCCCGGTCCGTCACCACGAAGCCCCTGTCTCCGAGCAGGAGATGATGAGGAACCCGTTGTGCGCGTACATGCTCTGCGCGGCTCGGGAAGCGGAGGATGCGGAGATGGCAGAACACCTACGCCAATCCGCGGTCCGCATGTGGAGGGACCAGGACCTCGCCGCTTCCCTAGAGCCCCCGCACCGGGCGGTAAGAGGCGGCAGGACCGAAACCCCGCACGCGTATTCTCCCATGCCAGTGCCCGAGAGCGCAGAGCAAGGAGAGGATAGCGCGCTACTCCCGGTCTTCCCCGAGGAAGAGGAGACCGATGAGCCGTTTTGGGTGGGCATGGGTGCCTTTTCCCTCACCCCTCCCGAGGAAGAGGAGGAAGAGTCCTATCCCCCCTCAATGTGCTCGAAGAGCACGGTGGATTACGGGGGTGAGGAAGGCAGTCTCCCACCGTCGGAGGGCGAGACGGAGGGGACGGACTCCGAGGAGGAGGAGTATTCCCCGTCAATGTGCTCACGGAGCACGGTCTGCTACGGAGAGGAAGACGTCAGTGCTCCGCCAACGGAGTGCGAGGCGACAGGCGTGGACTCCGAGGAGGAGTATTCCCCGTCCGTATGCTCGGAGAGCACCGTTCGTTACGGGGGGGATGACGTCAGTCCCCTCCCATCTGACTACGGTGAGGAGAGCGAGGGGGAGAGCCCCCCGTCTGTATGTTCGCTCCCGACGGTATACAAAGGGGGAGGGAGCGGACCGGACAGTTCGTTCGCATCGGTGAGTGGGGATTCCTGCGAGGAGGAGCCCATGGACCACTCCCGATGCGAGACCCCCGCTCGGTCCATGGACTGGAGCGTGGCCGAGGAGGAGGAGCCGGAGATGGACACCACCCCCGATACCGGTCCAAGAGGGGGTTGGCCTGGCAAGGGAGGGGCTTCCTACGGGAGATTCCCGGAGAGGGAGCGCCGGCAGGCCTATCGCGCAGCAAGCCCCTACGGTTCTCCCAGAGGAGGGAGTCACGGACCCGGGAGGAAGGTCGCTGTGAGACCCGCCGGTCGCGCTGCCTCCAAGCGGGCTAAAAGTCGCGCTGCACCTCGCGCGTCCGCCAGGTGTGCTGCCCCCAGGCGGTCGACCAGTCGCACTGCACCCCGCGCGTCCGACCGAAGCACGGCACCCAAGCGGTCGGACAGTCACGCCGCCCCTCGAGCGCCCGCCCCCAGGCGGTCGACCAGTCGCGCTGCACCCCGCGCGTCCGACCGAAGCACGGCACCCAAGCGGTCGGACAGTCACGCCGCCCCTCGAGCGCCCGCCGGAGGGACTGGCCCCAAGCGGTCGACCAGTCGCGCTCCACCCAGCGCGTCCGCCGGCCGTGCGGCACCTGGCGGTGAGCGGGCGCAACAGGCGGGAGGAGCACCGCCTGCTGCAGCGTCTCCAGCCCTCGGAGCCTTCGCGCCGCTACCGGCGTTGCCTCAGGCGGGAAGCCTGGCTTCGGGGCTGAATGTGTGTGTTCCGGTGTTTCTGTCTGTCCCCTTGTGTCTCCCTAACCCACTGTTCCCTTTTGTGCCATTTGTGTTTCATGTTCCAGTGTGTGTGTTTGTCAGCGTGCCATTGTTTAACGTTTTCTCCCCTGTCTTCCCAGGGAGGGTGTGCTAGAGCTGTTCGCGGCGGTTCCCGCCGTCGGGGGTGACTGCTCTCGGAGGCTCACGATCCCGGCGGCTCCGGACCTGCCCCGTCGGTGTTGGTTCGGGGCTTCCCGGCTACGCGGGACGCTCCGGGAGTAGCGAGCCCCTGGCGGAGGGTTCTGTCACGGTGAAAGCTCCGGACCCTTCCCTGTGGGCGTGTCATGACGTCGTCTGCGTGCTGTTATGTCCATGTTTGTACTTCCGTGGGTGTGGGTTGTTTGTGAGCGTGTTCGTTTGTTACACCTGTGCCTTGTCTCGAGGTCACGTGGGTCTGTGTAACTTATTTAATGTGCGTTCGCGCAGTGTCGTGTGCTCGTCTTTGTCTAAGTTTCATGCCAGTGTGAGTGTCACTTTGTTGTGCTTGCGCCACCGCAGTGAAGCTACGTGTTCATTGTCAAAGTAAAGTTCGTGTTTGCACCTTCTGCTACGTGTCGTGTCCGTTCCTCCGCACGTCACATTTATAGTATATAGTTAAAAGTATTTTTGCTTGCTTGATCACACCCATTTAAAGTCAAACAGCATGTTAATATGGTAATTAGTTAAATAATTTGTGGTTCAAGCAGAGGAATCTCCAAAATGTGCAAGCCAGTGCATAGATGATAACTGTTTGGTGCTATATTCGGAGCCATTTTCAAAAGGTGGAACTACATAAAACACATTCCCCATCAATATGAAGAACCATTTTGTAATGCAAACAACAATTTAAGCATGAAATGTTCTACATAGAACCATTCATTTTATTACAGAACAATTCAGGAACCATCTTTGTAGTCAGTGTAGTCTAGAACAGAACTGAAAACCACTGATCCACCCTTATGATATATTAAGGTCTACATTACCCAATTTGAAGGCCTCTAGTAGTTTCCTGAGTTGAATTACTGGCAAGACTTCACAAATATCTTCTTGTTGTACATATCGTAGGTCGTCTTTATTTTCTACTCCACAATTCTGAAGTATAGAGATCAGCTGTCCACAAGTTTCTTCAGAAATATTGGGCAAAGCCTTGAGAATGATGGCCTTTATGTCTTCAACCAAGAGGGACATCTTTGTACAAGGACAGAAAGGTATGGTGAAGAATTAGTAATGGCATGCCCCACACCATGTACTCAGGCAAGGGGTAGTAATCTAGCAGATTCTTGTGGTTAACACAGCACATTTTCCCTAATGGTTTAAGACTATAAGCACCCATGTCAGGAAGACGCACAGCCTGATGCTCCTCTGTAATAAAATGTATTTCTAAACCCTCATGAATGAGAATTACTTTAATTTTTCCCACTACAAGGTCTTCTTGTTCACCAATCAAGATGTACATGTTCTTTTTGTATTTTGTGCCCTTCACTGTAACTTCATGTGCTATCTCAGTGTTGAGAGACTCAAAGTTGAGATGCGAAACTGCTTGTCTAATCTCATCATTATAGTCACCTAAAAAAAACTCTGCGCTTTTGACCACAGCAACATCTGCTGGAAAAAAATTTCCAGCATAAAGAAATGCCTGCAACAGCTGATGTCTCTCTGCTAGGGTTCCACAAAGATTTTTAAAGTTGTGCAATTTTCTGGCACATTGCTTAAAATATGTATGTTTGCTCTCAAATCTTAGAGTCCATAGACGTATGAGAGGCCCAAAGTGAATGATCAGCTCAGGATAATGACTAAGGTAATGATGCTTGGGTTTTAGTGGTTGAGTAGGAAAGGCTTGCCTTCGAGAATACAGATATTCCTCCATTAGAACTCCTAAATAGGCTACTTGACCAGTAAAAATAGCTGGTGCACATATGAGCTCAACAATCTCTCTTAGCTGCAAAATCAGCCTCCATATTTCACTCTCACTTGGATTACTGATTTTGTCTCCAATTAAGACTGGCAGCATCCTGAGTAAACACCAGTTTTGTGCAGCATGGCCAGATAGCTTTTCTCTCCCTGCACTAACCTCACTGGGTTTGTTGTTACCATCATTACCCAAGTACTTGAATTGATTTATCCGTTGATTCAGTTCCCTATATGTGAATTGCTTGTCCACTGTTACAAGATAACGAATGTATAATGACAAATCAGAAGATACAACCCCTTCAAAAAGGTCGTGACCAAGACATGGAGGTAACCCTGGCTGACAGACATGAAAATAGCTTAGTTGATTAAACACAGAATCAAATTTGACACCACCACTGGAACTCAAAGCTGCATCATCACTCAGAGACTGGAGGTGGTCTCTATGTAACTGCACTGTTCGCTTAACGCCTTTGAAAAGGGGATCTGCTTGAAAAGTTGCTCTGTCAATGGTACAATACCTACAGAAGTATTCACTCTTACTAAAATTTTCTATGAATCCTCCTATATTATGTGCACCTAGATTGTCCCCAACAATGGAACACAATATTCCCTTGCAAACCTGTCCATCAGGAAAAGCAATGCCACCCATCTCTAGATCTTTAAGATCTTTTATCAAGGGACCCAAGACTTTCTCTTGACCAAAATGCTTGAAATCCTGCTCTCTGCAAAGTAGAACAAGCTGCAGTTGGTCAATGCTTGATCTATGATGTGGTGCAATATCTGCAAGAGTAGCATACACACAAAGTATTTTGTGTTTCTTCTTCCCAGATCCCAGAGGGTTGGCTACTTCTAAGGCATCCTGATATAGGATCAATCCAAATGAATTCTCTGCATGAAACAACACATTTTCTGACAAGTGTTTTCCATCCCAAACATCCTGAAGGATATCTTTAGCTTGGAATGATGTGGACACTTGTTTATGATGTTCCCTAATTGAGTCAATCTGAAATAGAGACTTGATAGTTTCTTTAATTGGAACATACTGTGCAAAACATTCTTTGCCTGCCTTATTCTGCCCCAGACAAATTGGAATTGGTTCAATGTAATTGAAATTATTTTTGAAAACTGTTTTCCTTCTCTGGTTAGTTTTCAGGGTGTGAGAATTGCATCTTCGAAAGAGATCTTCATTTTTTAATACATCAATAACGGCACTTATGTCTGCTTCATGAACCCCAAGTGTAGCCAGCCTCTCTTTCAGTTTGAAAAGTAAATGTGACTGGCTTATATCATGTATTTCTTGCAGATGTTCAACAATTGTTTGTATAGTGGTGGATGGAAGCAGACATTTGGCCTGAAGTTTTAGGTAAAACTGGGCTAGACATCTCAAGAACAGAGGTTCATCAATGATTTCTGGGCAGACCTCTTCAGTACTTTCCTCAAAATGAGGAGGAGCACCTATCTGCATATCAGACTGTTCTGCAACAAAGGAGCAGTCAGGGTTTACAATGGAGTTAACAAGGTTTTGTTCCCCATGATCTTTGTGCTTCCTAGATATGTGAGAAGTAAAGGTAGACACAACTGCAAACTTTCTGTTACACTGTTGAAATGGACAAGACACTTCTTTTCCCTCCCTAATGTGCGTTTTCAAATGAGCAAAAAAGCTCTTCAAATTTTCACACCTGATATCACATAAATCAACATGACAAGTCAAGTCTAATATGGCAAATGGCCTAGATGTAATTCCAGAGTTTCGTTTATGTCGATATGTGTGAGTTTTAAATGCTGAAAATTTTTGGAAGGTTCTTTTACAATCTGAAAAACCACACTTAAAGGCTATATTGGCTACATGCCTGTGAATTCGCATGTGCCGAACATGTGCAACAACCGTTCTAGCTTCATGTCCACAAACCTGGCAAATCATTTTAAAATTCGGATGTCATGCATCCAAATAAAAACTCCAAGAATGCTTTAGAAGTACAAGACATGAATAATTACTACATTAATATTAGTTTGTGTCACTATTAGCAGCAATTAATTATGTGGGCTAACATTTAAGACCAACCTGTTCTACTTGTGCAATTAAAAAAAATTCTTTCAATGATTAATGACTCCCACAAGGCCAAACAAAAGCAATTTATCAAAGTGAGCAACCCTTCTGGTTGCACTTGCACTATCAAGCTACTAGGGAGCAAATAAAAATTCTCGCAATATGGTAAAAATTACCTTCCTAATAATAAACCACAGGCGAATAAATACAAAGGCAGCTTCAAATGACAGTTAAGCAATTAATGAAAAAAAAAATTGTACTAACTAAGTTAACATATAGGCTAACATGTTGATTTAGGTTACTAAATAAATATTAGCTGTAGCGAACCAGACAGCTCTCACATTCAATGCTAGCTAAAACTTAATGGTGTAGTACTGGTTTTCAGAGTTAGACATCTAATCTGTTAATCAATCTGAAAGTCCACAGAACAAAACACCACTTTGTTTGACTGAGGCAGCTTACCTTGTTAATGATACACCCGGGAAGAGTAATCCTCAGGGCTTTTTTACAACGGCAGCATCTGAATGTGGGCGGAGCTGAAGGCGGCTTTGAGAAAATACTGTTCTGTACCGTAAAATGATTTACTTCTTTTTAGCATACGGTAATACTGTAAATAACTATTTCATATTCACAGTATTACCGTATTTTACAAAAAACAGCATTTTACTGTTGTAATTTAGCTGTTTTTTTACAGTATTACTGTATTTTACAAAAAACAGCATTTTACTGTTGTAATTTAGCTGTTTTTTTACAGGAATTTTTTACAGTGTAACTAAAAAACAGCGCGGATAAATGCAATGCGAAAACGAAACCAAGGACGCCAGCAGAAGTAACTGGCAAAAAACGCCGCAGCAAAATAAAACCCTTCCCAAAAATAAAGGCAAAACGGATAGGAAGAAATACAGGATTGGGAAAACTTGAGATGGGTCAGGAAGCGACGCAGGAGATAGATACTCGAATAAGTAAAGAGAAAGCATAACAGAGAGAGGTGGCGAGACCATTAAACGATAAGCAACCACAGAGAAAGCAGGGACCTGGCTGTGTACGGTTACGCCGGTTTAGTCTGGGACTGAGTCTGGTGCCCCTAGCAACGGCTGGGGGAACTGCATCCACGCCAGCCCTGAGAGCTCGCAAAATGAAGCTCAAGAATTTTGGTAACAACAAAAACCATTTTATTTTACCAAAGCACTTTATTTTTGTTAATTAAATGTGAAAGACACATTTTTATAGATTTTATAGACAGAAGCAGACATTTTTATAAATCAAATCGTTTTTTGAATCAAAAATCGATTTTGAATTGAATCGTGGCCCACAAAATCGGAATCGAATCGAATCGTGAGATAGTAAACGATTCCCACCCCTAATTGAAAGGGGACAAACTAAACCCTTGAGTTGAGTCTTTCAAGTGTACTTGAAAGAAGTCATCCTGCACATTTATTTTTTGTGGTGGCAATGATTCAAATAAAGATCCGGAAGAAATAAAATGTTCATTAAAACAGTTAAGAATAGCTGCTTTGTCAGTTATGTTTTGAGCATTTTTTTTTTACATTCTCTTTATTTAGAAAGACACATTTCCATCACATTTCAGTTTTCCACAGGAAAGTTTAGCACATCCATTCCTTTGCCTTTCTGGATTTTTCTTGACTAAACCTAGATTATTCTCAAAAACAAATACTGAACCAAGAACACAAAAGGGGGGAATCATCCAGTAGAACTGTGTTAAAGCCAAAGAAAATCTGGCCTAATTGGCCTTATGTACTCAGTCCATTTAGTCCAGGTCTTATAAAAGTTTTCCTTTTCCACTTTGAGAGAAAAAGATATCTTCTCCATAACATAAATCTCGTACATAATGTCAATCCAGTCGTCGATGGTAGGGGGATCCACTTTCAACCATTTCCTCGTGACACATTTCTTACAGCTTTTTGTCTCTTACAGTCCATGTTTCAAACACTATATTGCCCAAAAACAAAGTTTCACATTTCACTGGGATATTAATATTAAATATATTTTCAATATGTTTATGGATCTCTTCCCAGAATGACCTTATTCGAGCATTCTTAATAATGCAAGTTGGTAAGCTATTGATTATTTCATCTCAAAATTAATTTTGAAGATTAATTGAAGATTTAATCACTCTCCAAAATTCCTTGGGATCATTTAAATTCTGATGTTTTTTATCAACATAAAACTGGGATTTTGCCTTTTTAACAAGGGAAGTAAAACGATTCCGCAGTTGTTTGAATGCCAGCCAGTCTTCCTGGGATTTAGAATGCCTGGCCTTAGCCCAAGCTATGTTTCAATCTTTTAACAGATTAGACAGCTCGGCAGAGAACCATGGGTTATTTCTACCCTTTACTCAAAATTTGCGGAAAGGGGCATGCTTGTTAATAAAAAAATAAAAAGCACTATAAAAATTATTCCAAGCCAATTCTACCTCATCGAAGAGCAATATTCTTGACCAATTAAAGAGCCATAAATCATGATGGAAAGCCTGTTCACAAAAATTTTTCATATCTCTTTTCTTGATGAACCGAGGACTTGATTTCATAAGTTTGGCTCATCTGACAATGGCTATAGCACAGTAGCACTTATATCATTTGCAAATACACCAACATTTGAAATCTTATGTGGATAATTTGTTAAAAACAGATCTAGATGAGAGGATTTTTCTGGAAATTTAAGGTTTGGACGAGTTGCTTCATTAACCATTTGAGTTAAATTAAGAGTATTACAGACAGATTTCAAGCCAGCAGAGATGGAGGAGAACCAATCCCAATTTAAATAGCCTGTAAGAAGAATCTTTTTAAAAGATAGGTTTGTGAGCTGGGAATACAAGACTGACAAAGTCTCACTATTTGCTGATGATGGTCTATAGCACCCCACAGCAGTGATAAAGTATCCCTGAAAGCAAGGAATTCAAATTGTCTACTTGAAGAAAGACATGACTGAACAATTACATGAAATATCTGTTTGACATATGCCTTTTTGGCCTTTTTTGGGATGGTCACATCGAAATACATTATAACCAGGGCTTAATTTGTAAATCAAATTTTGCCAGAACGCAAGTGTAAATTGTTACACTGGCGGTATAATATTTTGCCGGCTCGAGGCAAACAGTTCCCGGAACGCACGCTTCAAAATGAAAGAGTTCCCGGATCCTGTTCCGGCAGGATCCGGCTCAAATTAAGCCCTGATTATAACCTTTTATGGCAATTTCTCCATCAGTAATGGATTTCTTTAGCCAAGTTTCTGATACAACCAGAATGTCTGTGTCAGATGAAGTAACCCAAATTTTTACTTGATCGAGTTTGGGTAACAAACTCCTGACATTAATGTGAATAACACCATGTCCTGATCTAGATTTAAAATCATTTAGAGTACTAATGCAATCATTATTAGGGCCCGGGTTCATTTCAATATCACCAGACAGTAAAAGCATAAGAATAATAATACATTTCCTTCTTACTGAGTGTGCAGTTACAAGCTGATTAAAATTGTGACTGAGCCATGGTCTTTTATTCATTAAAGGTTTAGTACGGCCTATAGTTGGACAGTTCCTGGGGGTTAAGACCAGGTTTTTTAATTAGCGGCTTGATGACTGCAAGTTTAAATGAACTGGGAATGTAGCCCAGGCTCAGAGAATAGTTATGGTAAGCAAAGGTTCTACATTGCTATGCAGTATTTCTTTAAGTAGATGGGTTGGTACAGCATCTAGTATGCATGTGGAGGGTTTAGCAGATTTCACCAGTGAAATAAACTCCTCACGACCAATTGGGGAGAAGGACTCTAACAGGGCATCAGAGCTGACCAGACAGCTGTCAAGGTGCATTGGCATGTTGACAGGCTCTGAGATAGCACTACTAATGTTTTCCCTAGCTTTATCAATCTTATCATTAAAGAATTTCATAAAATTGTTACGGCTACACTCTAGTGGAATTAGAGAATTGATTTGTTCATGACTCATCGTAAGGCTGGAAACAGTTTTAAAAAGGAGTCCTGAATTGTTTTTATGTTTTTCTATACGGACTTTGCTGTATGGAGGGCGTGCTTATATTCAATAAGGCTGCCCAATTATCTATATAACCCACTTTGTTATCTGGCACCATTTAGACATCCAGCAGTGTAGCGCCCATAACCTGCTGTAGGTCTCGGCGCCACGCCGAACTGGGCAGGCAAGTGTCAATCATGAGATAAAAATACCCCCCAAAAGGATAGAATAAGAAAAGATAAATAGAACAGGCAAAAAGATTGTTGCACTATCAAAGACAGATAAAAGGCTCAGAAACCCAAGATCACTTGTCTGTGATTATAATGCTATAACTGATATACACTATATTGCCAAAAGTATTCACTCACCATCCTTGACTCACATATGACCTTAAGTGACATCTCATTCCTACTCCATAGGGTTCAATATGACGTTGGTCCACCCTTAGCAGTTAGAACAGCTTCAACTCTTCTGGTAAGGCTGTCCACAAGGTTTAGGAGTGTGTTTATGGGGATTTTTGACCATTCTTCCAGAAGTGCATTTGTTGAGGTCACATACTGATGTGGGATGAGAAGGCCTGGCTCTCAGTCTCCACTCTAATCCCAAAGGAGTGAGTTGAGGTCAGGACTCTGTGCAGGCCAGTCCACACCAGACTCTGCCACCCATGTCTTTATGGACCTTGCTTTGTACACTGGTGAACAGTCATGTTGGAAGAGGAAGGGGCCAGATCCAGACTGTTCCCACAAAGTTAGGACCAAGGAATTGTCTAAAATGTCTTGGTATGCTGAAGCATTCAGAGTTCCTTTCACTGGAACTAAGGGCCCATCCCAGCTCCTGAAAAACAACCCCACACCATAATCCCCCCTCCACCAAACTTTACACTTGGCACAATGCAGTCAGGCAAGTACTGTTCTCCTGGCAACCGCCAAACCCAGACTCATCCATCAGATTGCCAGATGGAGAAGTGCGATTAGTCACTCCAAAGAACGCACCTCCACTGCTCTAGAGTCCAGTGGCAGCGTGCTTTACACCATTTTGCATTGCACTTGGTGAGGCTTGCAGCTGTGGTATGCAGCTGCTCGACCATGGAAATGGATCATGGTTTGCATGTCTGTAGTGACTCTGCCGAAAGTTGGCGACCTCTCTGTACTATGCACTTCAGCATCCGCTGATCCCGCTCCGTTGGTTTACGTGGCCTACTGCTTTGTGGCTGAGTTGCTGTTGTTCCCAAACACTTCCATTTTTAATAATACAGCTGACAGTTGACTATGGAATATTTAGGAGTGAGGACATTTCATGACTGTATTTGTTGCACAGGTGGCATCCTATCAGTTCCATGCTGGAATTCACTGAGCTCCTGAGAGCAACACATTCCTTCATGAATGTTTGTAAAAACAGTCTGTATGCCTAGATGCTGGCAATATAGTGAATTTAAATTGTCTTGTCTTGTTAAAAATGACAAGCTAAATGCTAGATAAAATTATTTTTGGAATATGAGAAATTGTGGTATTCTTTTCACAAATAATAACTCTTTGAGTGTCCATGACTGTTGCCAAACTGAATATATTTTGAAATGTGAAAGTGCTATGCTGACATTTCTGCTAAACCTGTCGCGAATTTGTTCGTACTTGAACCACAAACATGATCTGAATGTCCAAGACAGCAAGACTGTCAAATGTAAACTAAAATTCAGTATTGTGGACAATATTCCAAACATTTACATTTAGCGTTGAAAACATTTTGTGAAATGTTCTTTTGCTAATTGATAGGCAGGACAATCCATTTGTAAATTCAGAAAACAAGTTGTTTCTCCATTACCACTCTCCCAAACAAGACGTTTACTGAACAAAAGACACCCACGCAGAATTTAGCAGAACATTTCAAGACTTGGTAACAGCCTCCAAAATGAAAATA
Source organism: Brachyhypopomus gauderio (assembly GCF_052324685.1). Classification (NCBI taxonomy): domain Eukaryota; kingdom Metazoa; phylum Chordata; class Actinopteri; order Gymnotiformes; family Hypopomidae; genus Brachyhypopomus; species Brachyhypopomus gauderio. The sequence continues at coordinate 3,528,796 of NW_027506866.1, read as the reverse complement.
TGAGAATCAGATGGGATTTGGTGCCGCCTTCTGGCCAACAAGACTAACGTGTAATCTACAACTGCAAAATTATTGTACTCCATCCCAAAATAGTCTTAAAACAACAATTAGTATGGAACATCCAGACGCATGTTTCCGTTTTATATATCTAAAACTTGCTACAAGTAATATGTAAAATTGCTTCGACTTGTTGGTTGACATTGGGAACAAAAACGGAACTATATACGTTTTCTTGTGTAGCATATCGGACGATGATTGTCGGCTACACGTTAGCCTAATCGTGCAAGTGTCTTCTGTAGGTAAATGCTATTGTAAATGAATAAAACCAGGCACATTTATTAGAATAATTATGTCTATTAGCAGCATAAATGAAGATAATTCTAAAAAGCAATGACACAAAGTGAGATCTAGCATCAGCACGTGTGTTGCAATGTCTTCTCTTGGTATGGATTCGAGTAAGTTAAACGAGACTAATCGGGGCTCGGATTCCAGCAGTATTAAGACCCGACTAGGTCTTATAGCCACGTGCGCTGTGGCCGGTTCGCTGGTCGCCCTGTACGCGGTCACTGGACCATTTGTGGCACCGGCGCTGAGGAAAGTCTGTCTCCCATTTGTCCCTGCAACTACCACTCAAGTCAAAAATGTCATGAATGTTTTGCAAACAAGATCGGGAACTCTTGCAGATATTGGAAGTGGTGATGGACGGATAGTGAGTGATTTTAATGTTTACCTTTCATTTTTAAACAAAACAAAACATGTGGTTTCTTAATCAGCATTTTGTTATAGAATAATTACAAGCCTGACCCCTGGGTTTAAGCAGGGTGGGAAAACGAAAGGTAATCGGTAGAGAGGATTAAATATGAGGTCTGAGGAACCAGCTCCACACTGAATGTACACATTCACATATAAATCTGTAAGTGATACAAACTTGCGTGTGACATCAAAGACATTGTGAATGTGGAAAACCCCAAAACATGTATTGAGTATATTTTTATGAATTCTTACATTTTTGCACTTACTCTGTCACAGGTCATAGCTGCAGCTAAGGGTGGTTTCAGGGCTGCAGGCTTTGAGCTGAATCCATGGTTGGTGTGGTATTCTCGTTATAAAGCTTGGAGAGAAGGGGTTTATTACCGCACCTCTTTTCACATCTCTGATCTGTGGAAGGTAACCCTCAATTGCTCACTTGTATAAAAAATGAGATAGAAATGTAAGTCGCTCTGGATAAGGGCGTCTGCCAAATGCCATAAATGTAAATGTAATCATTCAGGTCCTTTTTTCTACATATTAATAAAAAAAGCACATTAGTTGCTTTTGGTGTTGATGTAAAATGCATTTTAAATGTAAAATTACGATAGAAAGAAAATGATACATGGTACATGCTCACTGGTACATTGGACGCCAGATACACATGTGTGCTCTTAATACTTGAGAAATAGATTAATTAACTTCAACCCCAATTCTCTCTGATCATCTGGATGGAGACATGGAAACACCCTGACTTTCACCATTGAAGAAAGAAGCAGAAAGTGTTAATTTTTACAGTCAGCAATGAATGTTCAGCAAAAACACCAACTTGTTTCATCATAACACATGAAGACTTATTATACAAGGACATTATATGTTACAGGAGTTATAAATTTAGTTTTGTCACAAAGCCATTTTTAAGGTTGCTGTTTTTTTTTCTAGGTCAGCTTTTCACAGTATTCCAATGTAGTCATATTTGGAGTTCCACAGATGGTAAGAATTTACCATGAAGCACTGATGTTATTCTGGTCTGAAAATGTGAAAATTATTGTACAGCTTTTTGCAATAAATGTAGCATAACAGTAATGTTTTTTCAAGATTCTGAATGAAAAAGAAATCTAGACGTGCTATGTTTGTTTAGTCTTTTGTGTCTTGTCTAAGCTGTTTACCAGGACGGTTAGCAACACTGAGACTGTACCAGGTACAGACATTGATGAATTATAGACTTGTCACTAAGGTTTGAGTGAAACTGTATTTCCGCAATCCACAGATGGAACAGTTGGAAGCCAAGCTGCAGTCAGAGCTTCAGGTTTCAGCCGTAGTGGTGGCCTGTCGTTTCCCTTTCCCCACATGGACTCCTGACTTTATAGCTGGGGAGGGAATCGACACAGTGTGGGTTTACAATGCCAAGACATTCAAATCTCAAGAAACGGCAGAAAAACTACTGAACAACTGGGAAGACAACAAGACAAAAGACTGTTAAATCTTGCAAAGAATAAACACTCTGTTAATTCATATGTGCATCTGTAGTGTATTGACTAAAATGATAAACTTTTAGTCTTTAAAAAATTTTGAACACCCCAGGATCAGTAAGTAATATCAATTAAAATGTCTTTGCGTTCCTCCTGTACACGAGTTATCACATTATTAAAGAACAAAAAAATTATATATGTATGTGTGCATGTTTTGTTCCACGGAATACACAGCAAAAACGTGTAAGAATTGCAATAGCCGGAGTTCCGCTTCCACCGGAAAGTTGGAGAAACTGTCGTAATTTTAGCGCCGTGCGTCAGCATATGCCGTAAAGCAGCTTTGGTCTGCAGGCTGTTGGAGTTGTGTCTAAGGCCGAGAGATGTAAGAAATATGAGGCGTCGGTCTGTGATCGTAGACTAACACGTTCGTAAACGCATTTTGTGGGTGTCCAGACGAAAAGCAATCGTGGGTTAAGCTGAGTTGGCGGTCGCTGCTCTTTCGATATGTTTCCTTTCTTTAGATGTTAAGCTAGCTCGTTTGTGCGGGATCACTCCGGTGTGTTGAGGTGCGTCACTGCTACAAGATGGACACTGGAGAAGAAGGTGAGATATATAACACACTAACATTATATTAACATTACATTAACATAACATTACACACTAACATTATATTAACATTACATTAACCTAACATTACACACTAACATTACACACTGGAGAAGAAGGTGAGATAAACAACACACTAACATTACATTAACCTAACATTACACACTAACATTATATTAACATTACATTAACCTAACATTACACACTAACATTATATTAACATTACATTAACCTAACATTACACACTAATATTAACATTACATTAACCTAACATTACACACTAATATTAACATTACATTAACCTAACATTATATTAACATTACATTAACCTAACATTACACACTAACATTATATTAACATTACATTAACCTAACATTACACACTAACATTATATTAATATTACATTAACCTAACATTACACACTAACATTATATTAACATTACATTAACCTAACATTACACACTAATATATTAACATTACATTAACCTAACATTACACACTAATATTAACATTACATTAACCTAACATTATATTAACATTACATTAACCTAACATTACACACTAACATTATATTAACATTACATTAACCTAACATTACCCACTAACATTATATTAACATTACATTAACCTAACATTACACACTGGAGAAGAAGGTGAGATATACAACACACTAACATTATATTAACATTACATTAACATTACATTACACACTAACATTATATTAACATTACATTAACCTAACATTACACACTAACATATTAACATTACATTAACCTAACATTACAAACTAACATATTAACATTACATTAACCTAACATTACACACTAACATTATATTAACATTACATTAACCTAACATTACACACTAACATTACACACTGGAGAAGAAGGTGAGATATACAACAGTAACATTATATTAACATTACATTACACTGGAGAAAAGGTGAGATATACAACACACTAACACTGTCATTATATTAACATTACATTAACCCAGCGTTTCTCAAAGTGTGGGGTGCATGGGTACTGCAGGTGGGGCGCAAGCAATTGGAAGAAATGAACCTTTTTAAGCCTGTCGTTTTAATGCCTGTTCGTTTTGCATAAGCCCCGGATGTTAAAAATGTCTGCGGAACAGTGTGAACCAGGGCTAGATTCAGCCCTTTAATGAATTTGTACCGGCCCCCCGGTCAACAAATTACGTTCGCCACCCCCCCCTGTCAACAAATTTGTTTGGCTGATATGGGACAGGTGGGGCATAGAATTTCCCCTTCTTCTGAGGTGAGGAATGATAGAAGAAGTTTGAGAACGACTGCATTAACATTACACACTAACATTACACACTGGAGAAGAAGGTGAGATATACAACACTAACATTTAGGCCTGTCACGATAACAAAATTTTCAGAACGATATATTGTCCCAGAAATTATTGCGATAAACGATAATATTGTCATTTTAAAGTGCCATTAAAGAATTCTTTCTTGCTTCTGGGCTCCCCAAAGGAGCTTTAAGACAATGTGCCACAATAATAATATAGTAGCATAATAATGCAATTACGCCAGTTTGCAGTAATGTAATGTATTGTAAAGCTCATGTATGGCGTCATATTTGAGCTTGACCACATATCTGTAGTGGCAGAGTAAAATGAGATGTCTTTAATCTCCTTCAGAATGCCATCTTTCACTTTATTATATAAGGTTGGAATGGCAGTTTGGGAGATATAGGTTTTCTTGGGCAGTTCATACTGCTTGTCAAATCTTTGCAGCATGTTTATAAATGTTTTCTTTTCGACCGTATTTAACAGCAGCATCTCTTTGGCTACTAGGCCTGTGTTGAAAAAATCGATTTTCCGATTCAGAATCGATTCGTACGTCCAAAGATCGGTTTTTTAAATTAAAATAATTTTTTACATTTCCCCCAGTGAAGTTTTACCCCCGCCTTGTCACTGAATTCACGCAGACGCGCTCGGTCTAACTAACTGTAAAATAACATGGTGTCGGACAGTGACGGTAACGACGATAGTCAAATCGGAAATCTGGATTCAGAGAACTAAAAGGAACAAATGCCCTCGACAAAACTAAAGCCATTTGCAAAACATGCGGAATAGAAGTCAAGCATTGCGGAAACACTACCAACCTGAAAAATCACCTGCTGCGGCATCACCCCTACCTCAAGCTAGAGCCACAGCAGATGAAGCTAAGAGCTTCGTTGACACTGCCAGCTAATTCGGAGGGGGGGGGGTGTATAATGGACAAAAAATAAGTATTATATCGCGATCAATCGATCGCCAGTAGTTGGCGAATTAGTAACTCGTGTGAGCGTGTGAAGATAGTCAAATGCGTGTTTTCCACTACGCCGGTTTAAAAAGTATTAGCGGCTTGCTAGGCTTGTAAACAAACCACGCAGCACGAAGATGTAGTAGTGTGTCGCCCTCAGAGCTGATGAGGTAACCGGGCCACGACACACACCGTTAGTGCAGGTGAGAGTGGACCGGCTGGGGAGCCGCATGAAACCGGGCAAAGAGCCGCATGCGGCTCGCGAGCCACAGGTTGGCCACTCCTGCAGTAGGCGTGCACTGTTGCATATAGACACCTCAATGATGTCCTCTGTTTATTGTCCTGGATTACCTTTCTTGAAGGTAGTTTTACGATTACCCTTTTCACCAGTCTTCCAGCTATCAGTAACTACCAACTACCAGTAACTATTTGCTGATTAATATCGATATAATACCCTACTAGTTTTAACTATAATACTAGCTTCTCTACACAGTCAGTAAACAGCTCAAATACATTTTTAATAACACCAAACCCCCGAATTGGATCGAATTGGATTGAATCGATTAAATCAGATTAAATCGAAATAAATCTATTCTTAATCTACAGAATCGGAATCGGATCGATTCTTGGAATTTGAATCAATACACAGCCCTATTGGCTACGTAGCGAGTTAAGCCTGGTTTATACTTGATGCGTCGTGAGCAGTGACCATATATATAATGGACGGTACGTCGCCGTTGACTCCCATTGTGAACTTTTGAAGCCACACGGACACCGCCATCTTGGATGCACTTGTGCAGTAGATGAAAATTGGAGCCAGATACCGTATCTCCGACAATATTTCCGCCAGAGACCGTATCTCCGCCCCGACATTCGTTAGGATACGCCCACCAGTATAGAAACTTTTGACGTTTTACAAAATAAACAAAGGTAAAAGGTTTTAATACTGCTGTCAAGAGTTTTGCTGTAGAGAGTTTTGATGTTGAGCACGTTCACGTTTGAGCGTCTGGTATTAGATGTCAACCAACGCAGCTATTAAATGTCAGTCATCTTATCGCCACACCCCTTTAAATAACACTTAATAACTTCTATAAAATCTGTTTATCATAGAGAAAAACACTGGGAGAGATACTAACGCAATGGGGTGTTATAGAATTGACAAAATATAATTGCTCAAGAAACTTATTTTACGTGTAATAAAAATTTTAAGTTTCTTGTCCGGCCCGTTCACTTACATAGGAATGGGCGGGGTTAAAAGTTGTACTGCAGCCAGCCACTAGAGGGCAGCTGACTCACGGAGGCTTTACTTTTCACTCGTGTCGTCCAGTCCACTTATATATATGGTCTCTGGTCGCGAGCGGCGCGAGGGTCCGCGCGGTGAAAATGACGTAATCGAGGGCCTCGCGCGCTGTCAATTCGTGAGGTTGTGCACCTCTCGAATTTTGTAACTTTGCGTGCGCCGCGCTTTAGCGCAATGAACCAAGTCATGTGTGCCGGGCTTATACACCTTTACAAGGTGGAATTAAAGCACTTGTATGGCAATTTCAAGGTCCATTTCAATATTTCCCAGTATGTTAAACTTAATTAAGTATTTATACATATACTCAAAATAATTCGCTTTTTCATCACATTATTTAAGGGTTGTTTATTTTCAAAACGCCCAATCTTAACGTCTTCACGTTCTCTCATGTTTCGTCCTGGAATTACAAGAGGCTCGTATTTGTTAACGTAATACAAGAGAACTGTTCAGTCAGACAGATATTTGTTGTGAAACGAACAAATTCCAGCACAAATTCCAGCACTTTTCAAACCTGAAAAACAAAGCAGTAAATGTTCCTTCCACTGTTTTTGAGGGGTGCTTCTTTATACTACCACATATTGTTTCGAACAACAACGCTTCCATCGTTCGCGGAGGTTCGGGGAAGGTGGGCGGAATCGCACGCTACGGTCACTATAATAAACAACCATTAAATAATGTGATAAAAAGCGAATTCTTTCGAATCATGTTGAGTCCTATTAGCCTGGAATACGTTCTCGCGAGTTAACACATCTCCACCTGTGTGTTATTGACGCATACGCTCTCCGTGTACTGCACTCATTTCCTAACCGGTAGGTGTCGCTCTCTGATTACAGATTCGTATTCCCTGAAGGGGGAGGGGGGTGCGAGAGAGCAGTACTGCGTGCCTTTCTGAAATCTAACATAGTTGCGGTTTATTCTCATGTAAACAAATTTGCGTGGAAACCCAATGGCCAATTATCGACATCAGCAAAAATGATCGCGGTTAAAAAAATTATCGTACGATAAGTCGATAATGTAATTGTCACGACAGGCCTACTAACATTATATTAACATTACACACTGGAGAAGAAGGTGAGATATACAACACACTAACATTAACATTATATTAACATTACATTAACCTAACATTACACACTGGAGAAGAAGGTGACATATACAACACTCATAATATTTATATTACATTAACCTAACATTACACACTAACATTACACATTGGAGAAGAAAGTGTGATATACAACACTAACACTATCATTATATTAACATTACATTACACACTAACATTACACACTGGAGAAGAAGGTGAGATACAGCACATTAACACTATTAAAATTACACACTAACATGAATAATATTGGTTAGCGTTTGGACTTTAGGTCAACATGATGGAACATTACAGCTATTTAGACTGTACACTACACGTGTGCTGTTAGCTAGTTGCTGTTATATTCGCTGGGCAGATAAATTACATTCTTTAACAGTTTATTCACAAACCTGTGATTCCGTGTTGCACCATGAAGAAGAATTCACTAGCTAATATTTGTGTAGTCACATGTATAATTGTGATTACTGTAGGTTAGTTAGTAATGTAGAACACGCACGTTAGATTGAAGCTGAACACACTAGTTACAGGATGCTAGTGGTTTTGTTAAAAGTGCAACAAATAGTTTTTAGTAGTGTTATCCAGACTGCTTTTTTGCTGTTTATAGCACACTCATGTGAAAATACTCTGGTTGATCTAAAATATAATAAAGATAGTATATAATAGGTTGTAGCCAAGTAGCTAGTTAGTGTCTCCGAAGGCTTTGCTTATGGGTTTTCAGTGGCCTAGTATTTCCCTTTAAAAATGAAATACAAAACCCTGGCATATTTCATCTACATAAAATTTGATGGATCAGTCTTTTGTTTGACTAGTTCACAGTTGAGTTAATTAGTCAGAACAGCAAACGTAATAAAGTAGACTAAACACAATAGAGCAGGATCGTTTGTTAAAGTGTTACTAGATACCGACAATAAAACCCAACAGTTGTAAGTGTTTCACCACTCGTGTTTATGCTCACTCATTTATCCGCAGCTGATATATGTAGAGTGTGTCGGTCTGAGGGAACTCTAGACAAACCTCTCTACCACCCCTGTGTCTGCACTGGAAGTATTAAATATATCCACCAAGAATGGTAAGTGGCTTTATTCATTCACCCTAAGAAGTGCCAAGTTACTATTCAAAGGTTATGAGTGTTTTGCTATTTATCATAGCATAAATTACTCATATTGGTGATAAATTAACTAAAGCCTTATTTTCAATGTATCCTCTACATCTAGTTCTGAGTATAAGCAAAACTCTTAAAATATAACCTCGTCTGAACATTAGGTTCAGTGTTTGGCAAGTCGTTTAGTATGGAGAGGATTTAGTGCCAATTGGAAAAGTAATCACTACTAGGCAAAAATGGAAATGCAATCCACAAAATGCATTGCTTTTCCATACAAACATGCAGAATACGTGCCAAAATGAAATGCAAAAGCACTATTACGTTACATTTCAATGCACTTTATCTCTTTATTGAAAAGCAATACACACGAATTTGCATTCAAAACCAAAACGCTGAATTTGTGCCAGAATTACATATAATACAGCTCGAAATGTAATCATGGCACAGAGGTGGCTCTGGAGCTGGCCAATTGGTCATGTTTCTGCATTCAACATGTGCTTTAACATGTAGCAAAGCTCAAATTCATCATGACTGAATCTGAGTAAAGGAAAAAATGTTTGACTGGTACTACTAACTGAAGTCATGAAATCGCCAGTGTAAACAAAAACTGTTTATATGGGTGTAGTCATTGTTCTTGAATCAATGTCAATGTTCTGTGTCGTATTGTCTATTAATAGAACAGTAATTAGTATATTGTAATCCACTCTCACCGATAATCCACCCCAACCTCACCATGGCCACCATGATCCAGCCACCCTCACCATGGCCACCATAATCCAGCCACCCTCACCATGGCCACCATAATCCAGCCCACCCTCACCATGGCCACCATAATCCAGCCACTCTCACCATGGCCACCATAATCCAGCCCACCCTCACCATGGCTACCATAATCCAGCCCACCCTCACCATGGCTACCATAATCCAGCCCACCCTCACCATGGCCACCATAATCCAGCCCACCCTCACCATGGCCACCATAATCCAGCCCACCCTCACCATGGCCACCATAATCCAGCCCACCCTCACCATGGCCACCATAATCCAGCCACCCTCACCATGGCCACCATAATCCAGCCCACCCTCACCATGGCCACCATAATCCAGCCCACCCTCACCATGGCCACCATAATCCAGCCCACCCTCACCATGGCCACCAGCCCCTCCTAAGGGCGTACTCACACTAGGCTCTGCGATCCGGGCCCGGGCACGGTTGCCTGCCGAAGCACGGTTCGTTTGGCTAGTGTGAGCGCTCCAACCGTGCCCGGGCCCGGATCAGTTAACCGTGCTCGGGCCCGCTTTGAAGAGGTGGGCCAGGGCACGATTCATGTGGACTCGGGCACGGTTCGCTTCTAGTGTGAGCGCTATCCGTGCCCGGGCCCGCTTGGTGCCTCGTCTGATTGGTTCATTTCGCTGGAACTCAAACATGACATCAGTGATGCGATGCTCACGTTAAACAGTCATAGCGGCAAAGCGATTAGCAGACAATCGTTGTGTTAAATTATCGATAAATCTGTGCTTGCACCGTGTTTCTGCACTTCCAAAACGACTCCAAAAATACAATAAAAAGAGAATCGTGAACTCTATAGTGTTGTGCGAGCGCGCTTTTTTTCCAAATAAAGCGGCGTTGTGATGACGTAAGCGTGCTCGGGCCGGGTTGCTGAAGCCAGTGTGAGTGCAGGCCAGCGGGGGAGTGGGGAGGGGGGATAACCGGGCCCCAGCACGGATCCAGCAAACCGTGCCTAGTGTGAGTACGCCCTAAGTGAAGCTGTAAGTGCTGTGGGTGCTGACAGATTCGTGGTAATCGTGTTGTGTCTAGGTGCCTGCCGTGCGTCCGCCTCAGTAATTGCAAAAAAAGGGACACAGTGAAATTGAGTGTCTGTCCGCACCATGCTAGACTACCCAGCATGCACCTGCAAAGCCCTATAAAGCAGCTCTAGGTGTGCAGGTGAAGACATTGGGCAGTGTGCTGGGAGGTTCACTACAGCTGTCACCACACACCCTGGACCGCCAAACGACCCTTGATGAGCCCATCAAGCTTTTACAGCACATCGCACCTCAAGCTAGTAGACTTGTTTGGCTCTACATTTACTGCTCTAAGGTTAAAAATTGTGGATGGGCCACCAATTATTTTCTTGTGAGTTCTGCAGGTGTGTTGTCCAGTGGTGCTTAGTGCGTTTGTGTTGCCACACTAGGGTTAAGGGTGCGCATGAATGTGTGTGTTTGTGTTGCCACACTAGGGTTGTGTGTGTGCATGAATGTGTGTGTTTGTGTTGCCACACTAGGGTTGTGTGTGTGCATGAATGTGTGTGTTTGTGTTGCCACACTAGGGTTGTGTGTGTGCATGGATGTGTGTGTTTGTGTTGCCACACTAGGGTTGTGTGTGCGCATGGATGTGTGTGTTTGTGTTGCCACACTAGGGTTGTGTGTGTGCATGAATGTGTGTGTTTGTGTTGCCACACTAGGGTTGTGTGTGTGCATGAATGTGTGTGTTTGTGTTGCCACACTAGGGTTGTGTGTGTGCATGAATGTGTGTGTTTGTGTTGCCACACTAGGGTTGTGTGTGTGCATGGATGTGTGTGTTTGTGTTGCCACACTAGGGTTGTGTGTGTGCATGAATGTGTGTGTTTGTGTTGCCACACTAGGGTTGTGTGTGTGCATGAATGTGTGTGTTTGTGTTGCCACACTAGGGTTGTGTGTGCGCATGGATGTGTGTGTTTGTGTTGCCACACTAGGGTTGTGTGTGCGCATGAATGTGTGTGTTTGTGTTGCCACACTAGGGTTGTGTGTGCGCATGAATGTGTGTGTTTGTGTTGCCACACTAGGGTTGTGTGTGTGCATGAATGTGTGTGTTTGTGTTGCCACACTAGGGTTGTGTGTGCGCATGAATGTGTGTGTTTGTGTTGCCACACTAGGGTTGTGTGTGTGCAGGAATGTGTGTGTTTGTGTTGCCACACTAGGGTTGTGTGTGCGCATGAATGTGTGTGTTTGTGTTGCCACACTAGGGTTGTGTGTGCGCATGGATGTGTGTGTTTGTGTTGCCACACTAGGGTTGTGTGTGCGCATGGATGTGTGTGTTTGTGTTGCCACACTAGGGTTGTGTGTGCGCATGGATGTGTGTGTTTGTGTTGCCACACTAGGGTTGTGTGTGTGCATGAATGTGTGTGTTTGTGTTGCCACACTAGGGTTGTGTGTGCGCATGGATGTGTGTGTTTGTGTTGCCACACTAGGGTTGTGTGTGCGCATGGATGTGTGTGTTTGTGTTGCCACACTAGGGTTGTGTGTGTGCATGGATGTGTGTGTTTGTGTTTTCTTGCTGCCTCAACAAATGGAGGCACCACCCATTAGTTAAATTCAGCATATTTTTAATTCCTCAGCTAAAGCAGTAGTGTTATCACTTATAGCAGCAAATGACCCTGGAAACCTGGGGTGTGTTCTCCTGGGCTGCGTTCTCCTGGGGTGCCTTCTTGGCTCTTTGTCCTGTACATCCAGTCTCACTTTGTCCTGTATATCCAGTCTCACTTGCTCTCTCTTCCTCCTCCTTTCCTGTGTTTTTTCTTTTTCCACAGCTTGGTCCAGTGGCTGAAACACAGCAGGAAGGAGTACTGTGAGTTATGCAAGCACAGGTTCGCTTTCACACCTAGTAAGTAAAATGCATTCTCCATCCCACTCCCTAGAAGGTGCCTTATGAATTGGATGGCCCATGATGGGGCCACACTGTGCACCTTTCAGTGCCATGCCCTGTCCCAGTCTGTGGGGGACTGCAGGCTTCTGGGAAGCCACGTGGCAATGACTACTTACTACTACTGGATATGTGCTACCTTTTATGAGAACATAGGATAATGATCGGCGATCAAGCCTTAAAGTAGTTAATTACCTTAAAATAAACCTTTATTATTATAAACAATCCTGTTGTAGTTCTAGTAGAATTTTATTTGGGCAATAAAGCCACACCGGTCGACACGGGTCCTGTTAAGAGGGGGAAGCAGTGTTAATGCTGCTGAAGTCATATAATCCTCTTGAGATCATGACCCTCTACTGTGGCCTGTAGGGCATTTTGAGTTGGTCAGAACATGAGGTTGATTCCTAAACAAGCACAGTCTGGCTAATTTTCTGGTCACCCCCACACTTTCATGCCTCTATGAGGCATGTATTTAAGGCCTCATAGATTTGAATATTAATTACTATATTTTCCGGACTATAAGCCGCTACTTTTTTCGCCAAGATTTGAACCATGTGGCTTATAATGAAATGCGGCTTTTCTGTAGATTTTTCTTCACCCGTCAGGGGCGGAGCAGAAAGTGAATCAGGTGGTAGGACAAAGTTGTAAATCAAAGAAGAAAGTGCTCAATTTCATTTAGCACATGCAAGCAGCAGGCACGACGGAGATATTTTTTCAAACCAACATGTGTTGTGCCACCCTCGTTTGCACACGCATAAAGACGCTACAGATGATATTCGGGAGTTACAGTGACTATAACTTAATACTGCGAAGTCGTGGTCAGAGGTAAACGTCAGTATAGCCAGTGTGTATTTTATTTATAATAATTAACACCCTGGAGCCAGTGTGGCTTTGGACATAGATAATGCCGTGCTGTTTGCTGTGATGGATAATTAAAGTCTAGCTCTTATTTATGCATAGAAACATAAATCGACAATACAATCTGTAGCATCTTTATGCACGGATAAACGAGGGGAGTCGGAATTCGGCACAACACCGGCTGAAAGTCAAAACTGTCGCACATGAAATGCTACAGGCACCGTTCAGAAACTGATCAGTTCAGTTAAATGTGCAGTGAGTCCCCGCTTAACGATAAGGTTAGAGACTGTAAAGTCCGTCGTAAAGCAGTTTTCGTCGTTAAGTGTGAGCCTAGATTTAGATACGCTTTGATCGTAAATACAGTATAGAAAAAAACTAACCATGTTCTCGTGCGTGTGTACAGCGTGAGAAAGAGTGATCGCGTTGTCGAGATGGACTGCGGTGGAGGCTGCGCTGCCTCAGCTTATCATACACAACACCCCACAACACCCCACAACACCCCACAACACTCCACAACACCCCACAACACTCCACTGTGCTGCCACTGCTCCTCCACGCATGAAAAAAAAAAAAAAAGTTGGTCGTAACTCCGGTCCGTCGTTAACCAGACCCGTCGTTAAGCGGGTACTCACTGTATTCAGTTCAGTAGATATATGCGGCTTATAGCCCGGTGCGGCTTATACAACATTTTCCATAAAAAAAAAAACTTGGTAGGTGCGCTCTATAGTCCAGAAAATACGGTAATTGATTTATTTGTGTTTTTGTTAATTGTTGAAAGGTCCTTATCTGCAGTGCTTTAGATGGACTGCACAGGCATCTTTGTTGCCCACAATGTTTAGAAGCAGTCTAAAAGGAACCTTCGTATATGTCCTCCATTTATGAGTTGTGTTATCCTCTTTAAAAGGAATGGGCTATAATCTCAATGTCAAAATTCTTCCAAAAGTTATTCTTTCTGCCTAAGGCTAAAGTCAACTTATTTAGCAGCATTATGAAAATGTTCTTAAATCTTCTTAGCCGACCATCGTTTTGTTGTACTTCTCACAGATAATTTTCTATAGTTATATATTTAGACATAGATGCGTGCGACCTGATGGTCTCCATTTGTCCTGGTGTACGTTGTTCACGGCATTCCGTCTCTGTCTTCTTTCGCAGTCTATTCCCCAGACATGCCTTCGAGGCTCCCAGTCCAGGACATTTTCGCAGGCTTGGTGACGAGTATAGGGACAGCCATACGATACTGGTTTCACTATACTCTGGTGGCCTTTGCGTGGCTGGGAGTAGTACCTCTAACCGCATGTAAGTGTTCTCCACACGCTTCCTCCAGAGAACCTGAAGGTCATGACCTGAGCCAGGTGATGAGCTGTTCCATTGTCTTTGGTTTCACAGGTCGTATCTATAAGTGTCTGTTTACTGGGTCTGTAAGTTCCCTCTTGACTCTGCCGTTAGACATGCTCTCCACGTGAGTAGGAGCGAATGGTGAAACCCTCACGCCATCCACTGGCATTTCTCAATCTGATGGGTTTAAGACTGAAGTATTTTTACGTGTGTGTGTGTGTGTGTGTGTGTGTGTATGTATGTATGTATGTATGTGTGTGTATGTGTGTGTGTGTATGTATGTATGTGTGTGTGTGTGTGTGCGTGCGTGCGTGCAGGGAGAACCTGCTGGCAGACTGTCTGCAGGGCTGCTTCGTAGTGACCTGCACGCTGTGTGCCTTCATTAGCTTGGTGTGGTTGCGAGAGCAGATCGTCCATGGCGGAGCGCCTCTGTGGCTCGAGCAGAACCAGGCACAGCCTGCCAACGTGGCAGGGCAGCCCAACGAGGTAAGACACCTCACACATCCACACAGGCCTACGCACAGGTACACGCAGACATGATCCAAAATGATGACCAAGGAAAAAGTTTGAAAGAGGCGTCCTAGAGAAGATTCCGTGAGTCCCAAGTACACGTGAGCAAAGGTTATTAGCGGTGGGCGTTCCTGAGATACCAGGCCGCGCACCTCGACTCTTTTTATTCACTGCGTTCCCTCCCTCTGCAGTAATTCTTGTTCTGAATCCGAAGGTGGGATTCTTGGAGGCAGCCTGCAGTCTCTCTGCCCTCATGTGTCCCTCGCATGCTGAGTTCTGGCGCGAGGCCTGTGCATTTCAGCAAATTGCTTTTTGCTGTGTATTAGGCTCAGGCTGAGGAGAACGGAGGTGCGGAGAACCAGGCCGTGCCGGCGGCCGCTGAGCCTCCAGCGGAGAACGCAGCCGCTGCAGCCATGCAGGAGCCCGCGGACCCTGCAGAGGAACTGGAGCTGGACAACGAGGATGAGGAGGAGGCTGGCGCAGAAGATGCGGCCGACGCCAACAACGGCGCACAAGGTTGGTGACTGCAGACGGCAGCTCCGCCGTAACTGGATTAAGAGTCCTAGAGCTCAGCGTAGTGAAGACTGTGTGGGTGTGTGGGCTGATGCTGTATGTCTGGGTCTAGACGATATGAACTGGAACGCTCTGGAGTGGGACCGTGCAGCAGAGGAGCTCACCTGGGAGAGGGTGAGCACGTGTGCCATCACCCACACCACTGTGTAGTCACAATACAGCACGTGTGCCATCACCCACACCACTGTGTAGTCACAATACAGCACGTGTGCCATCACCCACACCACTGTGTAGTCACAATACAGCACGTGTGCCATCACCCACACCACTGTGTAGTCACAATACAGCACGTGTGCCATCACCCACACTACTGTGTAGTCACAATACAGCACGTGTGCCATCACCCACACCACTGTGTAGTCACAATACAGCACGTGTGCCATCACCCACACCACTGTGTAGTTACAATACAGCACGTGTGCCATCACCCACACCACTGTGTAGTCACAATACAGCACGTGTGCCATCACCCTCACCACTGTGTAGTCACAATACAGCACGGGGAGCTGGAGAGCTATTTAACACACACAGAGGTACACACAGATACTCAACACACACAGAGGTACACACAGATACTCAACACACACAGAGGTACACGCAGAGGTACTCAACACACACAGAGGTACACGCAGAGGCACTCAACACACACAGAGGTACACGCAGAGGCACTCAACACACACAGAGGTACACACAGAGGCACTCAACACACACAGAGGTACACAGAGGTACTCAACACACACAGAGGTACTCAACACACACAGAGGTACTCAACACACACAGAGGTACACACAGATACTCAACACACACAGAGGTACACACAGATACTCAACACACACAAAGGTACACACAGAGGTACACACAGATACTCAACACACACAGAGGTACTCAACACACACAGAGATGCACACAGATACTCAACACACAGAGGTACTCAACACACTTCTGTTTGTCATTTCCACAGATGCTCGGCCTGGATGGCTCTCTGGTTTTCCTGGTACGCAATAGCATTATTTATGATCAAAGTTCTTTTGGCTGTGTTTCATAAGATGTAAATAATTTGTTAAACGGTTTAAAGACCCAGAATTTAACACAATTTGTCTAACCTGATTAACGTTTGTGTTGCAGGAGCATGTCTTCTGGGTGGTCTCTCTCAACACACTGTTCATTCTGGTGTTTGGTATGGAGGTCTTCAAATTCTGCTTGAATATACTGTTGGATTCAGGTACATTAAAACAGGTGCAATGTTAACAAAGCTTGATGTTGTCTTCGTAGCCTTTTGTCCATATCATATTGGGCACTTCTCAGTGGTGGGACTTGGTTTTGAAGATTACGTAAGTTACTCTCTCCTCCTTCACAACTTGGTGCCTCTTTCGAAGACCAGTCTTTTCTGTGAACCCTGTGTCATGGCACCCTGTGTTATGTTAAGCCTGTTTTGTTTTCATCTTAGGTCCGCGCTTCTCACTTTGAAGGCCTGATCACCACCATCGTGGGCTACGTTCTGCTGGCCGTCACACTCATCGTGTGCCACGTATCCTTCTGCCTTGTGACCCAACGGGACGGCTGTCTTTTTACCACTGAGGATACATTAGGCTCCATAAGCCTCAAGTTTGAATGCCTCAGAGTCGAGTTGGTTCTGTGAGTTTAGTCACCGAAATGCCTTTAGATGTGCTGTATCCATAAGTGAAAAGTTTCTTCTTGGCATCATCACATACAGCCCTGTGAGAGTGGAGGGATTTCCTTAATGATTACTCCAGGGGTTAGCAGCATTGGTGAGATTTCAACGATCACGGCGATTGTTAGGAGTCTGCTACATAGTGGTTAAGGTGAGAGTTTACAGTGGTATTATAATAGCATTGCTCACTGTATGATGGGTGTGACCTAGTGCCACAAGATTTTGGGAGTAGATAGATCTCTGGGAGATGAGGTAGAACAGTGCATCAAAGCAGAAATGAGATGGAGCCATTTGCTCCACCCTTGGGGTCAGTGTTGGGGTCAGTGTTGGGGTCAGTGTTGGGGTCAGTGTTGGGGTCAGTGTTGGGGTCAGTGTTGGGGTCAGTGTTGGGGTCAGTGTTTGGGTCAGTGTTAGTGTGCATTGACCTTTGAGGCCCTTCTGACTCCTCCAGGTGTCCTTGTTGGTGGTCGTAGAAATCGGCGTGTTCCCCCTCATATGTGGCTGGTGGCTGGATATCTGCTCTCTGGTTAGTAAACTAGTCACAGCGACACAAACGTGCTCCCCTGAGCTCACCGCTAATCTCTCCTCCTCTTAAAAAAGAGACCTTGTTTAAAGCGTTTGTTTGGCAGGAAATGTTTGACGCCTCCCTGAAGGACAGAGAGCTAAGTTTCGAGTCAGCGCCAGGCACCACTATGTTCCTGCACTGGCTTGTAGGCATGGTCTACGTCTTCTACTTTGCCTCCTTCATCCTCCTCCTCCGTGAGGTGCCTCAGACCTCGCTACGTCATTAGTACATTGAAAGTGAGCCCAGCTGTGTCATTTCGAAAAGCTAAAAGAAAACCTCTTTGTCCTTTGA